>NC_083849.1:572692-589197 GCF_015708825.2 Lethenteron reissneri
TCGCCTGGTCGGCAGGAGGTCGTGGGTTCGATCCCGACCCTGCTGCTGCTGTATATTTGGAGTTTGCGTCGCTCATCATCATCATCACGGTGGCTAGGAGATGTTGACTACCTCTCCTGGTCGGCAGGAGGTCGTGGGTTTGATCCCGACCCTGACGCCTGCTGCTGTGTATTTGGAGTTTGCGTCTCTCTCTCATCATCATCACGGTGGCTATGAGATGTTAACTACCTCGCCTGGTGTACAGGAGGTCGTGGGTTCGTTCCCGACCCTGACGCCTGCTGCTGTTGTATATTTGGAGTTCGCGTCTCTCTCATCATCATCACGGTGGCTAGGAGATGTTAACTACCTCTCCTGGTGTGCAGGAGGTCGTGGGTTTGATCCCGACCCTGACGCCTGCTGCTGCTGCTGTATATTTGGAGTTTGCGTGTCTCTCATCATCATCACGGTGGCTAGGAGATGTTAACTACCCCGCCTGGTAGGCAGGAGGTCGTGGGTTCGATCCCGACCCTGACGCCTGCTGCTGCTGCTGTATATTTGGAGTTCGCGTCTCTCTCATCATCATCACGGTGGCTAGGAGATGTTAACTACCTCTCCTGGTGTGCAGGAGGTCGTGGGTTTGATCCCGACCCTGACGCCTGCTGCTGCTGTATATTTGGAGTTTGCGTGTCTCTCATCATCATCATCAGGGTGGCTCGGAGATGTTAACTACCTCGCCTGGTGTACAGGAGGTCGTGGGTTCGATCCCGACCCTGACGCCTGCTGCTGCTGCTGTATATTTGGAGTTTGCGTCTCTCTCTCTCATCATCATCACGGTGGCTATGAGATGTTAACTACCTCGCCTGGTGTGCAGGAGGTCGTGGGTTCGATCCTGACCCTGACGATGCCTGCTGCTGTATATTTGGAGTTTGCGTGTCTCTCTCATCATCATCATCACGGTGGCTAGGAGATGTTAACTACCTCTCCTGGTCTACAGGTGGTCGTGGGTTCGATCCCGACCCTGACGATGCCTGCTTGCTGTATATTTGGAGTTTGCGTGTCTCTCTCATCATCATCATCACGGTGGCTAGGAGATGTTAACTACCTCGCCTGGTATACAGGAGGTGGTGGGTTCGATCCAGACCCTGACGCCTGCTGCTGCTGCTGTATATTTGGAGATTGCGTGTCTCTCCCCGTGGTCGCGTGGATTTTTCTCCGGGTTCTCCGGTTGATCGCCTCCACATTTAGAAACATCATCCGTTATTTGGACGTTGTCACATTTCCACTCGATGCGCCACTTTCGTTGAGCTCTCATTCCGTGACGGCCAGGTCGCTTCTGCCAAAGAGCGACATTGGCGGCTCAGTGGGCCTTACCTGGCAAACGAAGCAAGAGTTGAACTTCGTTTTGAGTTGTTTTTAAATCCTTTATATTAAGTTCACTTGCGTGCTTGCTTGCTTACGACCGTGCAAATCTTTCGGTAGTTTTTTAACCCACTTCTCGTGATCCAATCGAGCTGACATTTTGCACACAGACTCGTTGTGCGTGACAATTTATTTTCGTGAAAATTTTTTTCCATAACTTTACACTTTTTAGGAATTTTTTAAAAATATTTAATTACCAATTGCTTAATGGTGGCAGGCAATCATCTGACCCATAGGTGGCAGCCATCTCAAGCCAGAGGACGAGAGGACTCTAGCCGCCACGCATATAAAGGATTTATAGTGAAGAACTTTGTTTTTACGGGTTAATTTTTTTACTCTTCGTGTGGCTGAGTGTGGATCTCTCTCAGGGGGTTCATAATGGGCATGGCACAGAGCCAGCCCTGCCCAGGGCCTGGGTTCGAGCCCTGGGTCTGGGGATCTCTCAATGGATTCATAATGGCCGTGTCGGAGAATCTGATGCAGCCCTGCCCAGAGCCTGGGTTCGAGCCCTGGGTCTGGGGTGTCTCTCTCTCTCACCGAGTTCATAATGGCCGTGTCGGAGATTCTGATGCAGCCCTGCCCAGAGCCTGGGTTCGAGCCCTGGGTCTGGGGGTGTCTCTCTAACACGCATGTGCACGATTGCCACGCGCGCCTGACTGACGTGGTGCGGTGATGCGCCCACAGATTTGTCCGACTCGGAGCGAGCGATGGTGAAAATCGCGGGAGCGGCAGTCACCGTAGCAGTGCTGATGATCACAGGTAACGCAACGCCGTCGAGCGGCTGGTGGGTCACTCTCGCAGAGCGAGTGAGTGAATGGAGTTTGTGTGATCTTCCCCTGTTCTATAGAGTGAGTGAGTGGAGTTTGTGTGATCTACCCCTGTTCTACAGAGTGAGTGAGTGGAGTTTGTATGATCTCCCCCTGTTCTACAGAGTGAGTGAGTGAGTGGAGTTTGTATGATCTCCCCCTGTTCTACAGAGTGAGTGAGTGGAGTTTGTATGATCTCCCCCTGTTCTACAGAGTGAGTGAGTGAGTGGAGTTTGTATGATATCCCCCTGTTCTACAGAGTGAGTTAGTGAGTTTGTATGATCTCCCCCTGTTCTACAGAGTGAGTGAGTGAGTGGAGTTTGTATGATATCCCCCTGTTCTACAGAGTGAGTTAGTGAGTTTGTATGATCTCCCCTGTTCTACAGAGTGAGTGAGTGGAGTTTGTATAATCTCCCCATGTTCTAGAGAGTGAGTGAGTGAGTGGAGTTTGTATGATCTCCCCCTTTTCTACAGACAGTGAGTGACCCAGCCAACGCAGCCTTGCCTGCTGGAGGAGCTTACCGATGGGATGTTGCCCAGATCTTTCAAAGATTTGTGAGCTCCTCACACAATCCAGCCTGGTTAAATCCAGGATGGATCGTAGGCAGGCCAGCCTAAATGTTTCCAATCAGCGAAGATTCTCCATTAGGGGGGTCCACGTTTCGCAAGCGTAGAGAAGGTAGGGAATGACCGTGGCCGAAAAGACTTGAAGCTTCGTGCAAAGCGACAGACCAGGTAGCTTCCACACAGCGTTACGCAACCGATGAAAAGATATTGCCGCTCGACTGATTCGGAGTGAGTCCTCTGCTGTCAAACTGGAGCCGGTCATAAGCACACTGCCCAGGTATGGGAAACTCTCCACTCTCTCCACAACTGCCCCATCACCGATTGGGAGTTTTGGGGGTGGAGTGCCCGATGGTACAAAATACCCAGGCAGGTGCTTAGTTTTGGTGGGGCCGATGGTAAGGCCCCACCTCTTAGTGGCACAATCCAGTTTCAGCAGCAGGCGTCTCCAACTCCTCTGAGTGAGCAGCTATTACCAGATCATCGGCATACATAACGTGGTTGACCAATAGGGAGCCATTCCTTGACCGCACTCGGTTATCGATCAGCCTCCCATTATATCTGTGCCAGATGGAAATTCCTCTGGTACAACCATCAAAGGCTGCACGAACTACGTGGTCGATAAACATGTTAAATAATTTTAGAGCCAGAGGACATCCCTGTCGCACCCCAAGGTGAACAGGGAATGGCTCCGACTCCCGGCCACATAGTTTTACCCGGGCCCGCTCACCATCATGAAGGTCCTTAATGATCGTGAGCAGCCGGTCAGGGACTCCGAAGGCACGAAGAACAACCCAGAGCCCAGCCCTACTGATGGTATCATAGGCCTTGATCAGGTCAATAAAGCAGAGATGTAGGTCTTGTTGGAATTCCCAATGCCTCTGCTGTAGCAAACGGACAGAAATATGGCATCTGTGCAGGACCACCCTTTCCTGAAACCACATTGGGGCTCCGCAAGCCTTTCCTCAGCGTGCCTGGCAAGGCGATGTTGAATAATCCTTGCCAGGACCTTTCCCGGCAGACTGAGGAGTGAGATACCCCTGTAGTTGTTACAGTCTGTGCGGTCCCCCTTCTTAAAGAGGGGAAGGCAAGCCCAACATAGCCTGGGGCTTACAGCTTCCCACACCTCACCTCCACGCTCCCACGCCTCCTTCATTCTTTTGTTCATAAGAAGAGCCACTCCCTGTTGTTTGGTAGTCTCCTGCCCCGAGTAGAGGACTGTCCACCCCTCATGGTGGCAGGAGCCAGAACCGGTCCACCGGACCTCCTGAATACCACAGAGATCTAGGCGGTACCGATCCAGCTCCCGACAAAGTAGTGGCAGCCTCTCCTCCGCAGTGAGCGTTCGAACATTCCATGTGGCCATTCGTAGTGGCTTTTTGTTGTTTCTGGAGGAGCCCCGAGGGTGAAGATTCAATCTCCTGGCTCCGCCAAATGGGGGTTTGGCCAGGAGACGTCATAGACGCCTGTCCCCCCGGGGGCCCCCCGCACAAGATTATTCATTAAATTTGTCCGTCGTGGTTTAGTGGTAAATAATTGAAGGTGGAGGGGTTACCAGTCCCTCGCACCCGTCCAGAGCCCCCATTTGGCCGCTGTGGTGGTCACAGACGCCATGAGGGGAGAGGGCCAATTGGAATCAGCACTGTCCACGACAGTGTTGCCCGTCCGGCACCACACACCACACAACCATACAACCACACACACAACCACACACACATCCACACACACAACCACACACAACCACACACACAACCACACACACAACCACACTGCTGGTTCTTCTGCCCACCTCCCAACCGCCCTCACTCCTCTTCCCCCCCCCTCCCCCCCCCTACAGCGGGCACGCCACACGCGGGACAATTCTTCTTCTCGGCCCGCGCTCTGCCGTGGTGCGCGGCGGCGCGCTACTGCCGCTCGCACGGCGGGCACCTCGCCACCGTGGGGGACGCGCGGCTCAACGCTCGCCTCGCGCTCGCCGCCACCGCTCCCCACGCCCCCCACGCCGCCCCCCCCCACGCCGCACCCCCCCCCCCGCCGCCTTCTGGCTTGGGACTGCGCCGCGACGGGGCGGGCGTCTGGCGGTGGCTGGAGGGCGGCGCGCCGGCCCCGTTCCTGCCCTGGGCGCCCGGCGAGCCCAACGCAGGAAAAAGCGACGAGGAGTGCGTGGAGCTCTACGTGGGGGGGCGGAGGAGGGGCAGCGGCGGCGGGGGGCGGACGAGAGACACGGGCGCTGGAACGACGATGGCTGTCGGCGGAAGAAGAGGTGCGCTGTGCTACAGAGGTGAGGCCCAGCAGGAGGAGGATTCATGGTGGTGACACCAGGATTGGTGAAGTATGGTCGCGATAACCGCCCACTGCTGCTGCCGCACCCCCCCCGCCGCCCCGCGCCCCGTCGTGTGGAGATGCCCCAAGGCTCGACCACACAGCAGACTGATGCACAGGGACAGCTGCCACTGGGGGTGCCCCTAGGCTACGTACTATATGTTAAACTTCTTTCGTACCGTACGTAGCCAACCGTGCTAATCGAAGGTGTGGGGGACGGTCAACAAACTAGAGGCAAAGCGCAGTTCTAGACAGACGAGTTTGTGAACCCAGATGATGACGATTGCAAAGTGCCATCGCTCCTCCAGTGGCTTCTTAATATCGGAAGAGCGCGTTCCAGACGGCCGCGGAAGTGCATCTGAAAACGCGCGAAGCGGTGACCACAGCAGCAGCAGCAGCAACATCGCCCCCTGCTGTGAAACTGGACTTAAGCTATTTTATCTTCACCATTGGTACCTCATTTGCCCGTAAAAAATATGATAATTGTTTTTTTACCCTTCTATCTGGCAACAAAACTGACACCTTTTTTTTTACGAGGAGTCATGTTTGCATAGACCACAATACCTGCAGTCATAATGCAAACAAAAAACACAACTCTGATAATGTATGCACTGTCCTTGAAGTTGATTGGTCCACACCCGAGACAGCTTTCCTTAGAGCCTAGTCTCAGATGGGTTGGACCAGATGACGCCAACTTATAAATTAACCTCATTATATTTGCTCAAACGTTTAATTAACTCGCCCCTAACGCGATGGGCTGGAACTGCTTTTCTTTGGCGGGGCGTGTGATGATGTTAGCTGGTGTTGATGATGCTGCTGCTGCTACTCGCAACTGCTTTTCCAGGTTTGCTCCGAGATTTATTGAATTTCGAGTCCCGCCTGCGGTTGCCTTGGCAGGGCCAGACCCAATAATTTCGCGGGGCATTATACGGCCCTCGGGCTGGATGTTCCCCACCCTGGTCTTAACACAACACCTGTTGCATTGTCAGAAAGGGTGACACCTCTATTATACTCGTAGGTTCTTTTCGGTAAAGTCACGTAGAAGGGGAATTGTTTATTATTTTATTATTTCCCTTCTACGTGACTTTACCGAAAGAACCAAGAAGATGAATCCCTGCAGTCACGAAAGCTTTAAATCGAAACTCTATTATACTCTTAGGTTTTTTCGGTAAAGTCACGTAGGTAAAAAATAAATAATAAAACATAAATAATAATTGTTGAAATAAAAATAGAAATAAAATATATAAATCACGACGTTTCGGAGGCACACAGTCTCCGTCATCAGGTGGAACCGTCACAGCTAAATTTACTGTATCAGTGAGGCAAAAATTCCAAGATACAAGTTCTTAAATACAAGTTGACGGTCCCACCTGATGACGGAGACTTGTGTTGCCTCCGAAACGTCGTGATTTTATTATTTATTTCTATTTTTATTCTATTATTAGTTAATTATTTATTTTTTACCTACGTGACTTTACCGAAAAAACCTAAGAGTGTGAATCCTTGCAGTCACGAAAGCTTCACATCTAGAAGAAACGTCTATTCTTACTGTTCATACTTTGATCCCGGCAAAACATGCATCCCATGATACAGCTGCTGCTCACCCCCGACCCAGAAATACTCCGATGTGTGTGGCATTGCCCTTGGGCTGCCCGCCTTTAGACGTTGCAGCGTGCGTGGTTAATGCAGTCCTTGATCCATTGTAAAAGGATTAATCGATTTGGGTGTTTGGGGCCATCCATAAATGACGTCACGCACCTGGGGGGGGTCAGACATTTGTGACGATGTGTGACGAGGAGAGGGGGGGGGGGGGTGAGAAATGTGACGTCACATTAAAATGCGCAACTTTAAATAAATATAGACAACACGTTCCACTTAATTAAATAGACTTTTAATAAATGTTTTCTCCTACAACATCAGTGCAGCGCCACATTAAATACGCACTACAATGACAATAGTTGAAAGCGATTTGAAGCATGTTTTAATTTTGGGGGGTGGGGGCAGAGCTTTGTGACGTCATATTTGAGAGGGGGGGGTCTGACTTTTGTGACGCCGTGTGACGAGGGGGGGAGGGGGGTCAAAAATCGTTCAAAATCGCGTGACGTCATTTATGGACGGCCCCTTTGTACATCTGAACTCCTGTTTTATTGATAGAAAGGGGTAGAAACCCCATTCTTATTTTTCATATCATCATCATCACAGTAATAATCATCATCCCAATTCTATTTCGAA
Organism: Lethenteron reissneri; assembly: GCF_015708825.2. Taxonomy (NCBI): domain Eukaryota; kingdom Metazoa; phylum Chordata; class Hyperoartia; order Petromyzontiformes; family Petromyzontidae; genus Lethenteron; species Lethenteron reissneri. The sequence goes on from NC_083849.1 coordinate 580,015, forward strand.
TTAAAGCTTTCGTGACTGCAGGGATTCATCTTCTCGGTTCTTTCGGTAAAGTCACGTAGAAGGGAAATAATAAAATAATAAAAATAAAACATACTAAAATAATTCTCATAGACGCTGTCTCCCCGACAGACCTGTTCTTCACCTGAGGACGGCTGCTTGCGTTGTGGCCGAAACGTCGTGAGAATTATTTAATGTTTTATTTTTATTATTTTATTATTTCCATTCTACGTGACTTTACCGAAATAACCAAGAAAATGAATCCCAATTCTACTTTTACCGTCCGTGTTGCAGACCAGGCGGAAGCGTCACGTGGCTCTCCGGCTCCAGGCCAAGAAAGTCAGATCCAGGTTTTGATCGAGGACGCTCCGGGCCTGCCGCGATCCGGGGGCCACTCCACGGCGACTCCGCTCCGCGCTTTGCCGACCGCAGCTCCAGAAGTCTGGTCAACGGCCGCTCCAGATGATCCAGTCCAGTCAACAGCTGATCCAGTCCGGTTTGAACTAAATCCAGTCCAGTCAACAGCTGATCCAGTCCGGTTTGAACTAAATCCAGTCCAGTCAACAGCTGATCCAGTCCGGTTTGAACTAAATCCAGTCCAGTCAACAGCTGATCCAGTCCGGTTTGAACTAAATCCAGTCCAGTCAACAGCTGATCCAGTCCGGTTTGAACTAAATCCAGTCCAGTCAACAGCTGATCCAGCCCGGTTTGAACTAAATCCAGTCCAGTCAACAGCTGATCCAGCCCAGTTTGAACTAAATCCAGTCCAGTCAACATCTGATCCAGTCCGTTTGAACTAAATCCAGTCCAGTCAACAGCTGATCCAGTCCGGTTTGAACTAAATCCAGTCCAGTCAACAGCTGATCCAGTCCGGTTTGAACTAAATCCAGTCCAGTCAACAGCTGATCCAGTCCGGTTTGAACTAAATCCAGTCCAGTCAACAGCTGATCCAGTCCGGTTTGATCAAAATCCAGTCCAGTCAACAGCTGATCCACTCCGGTTTGATCAAAATCCAGTCCAGTCAACAGCTGATCCAGCCCGGTTTTATCAAAATCCAGTCCAGTCAACAGCTGATCCAGCCCGGTCAACAATTGCTCCAGCCCAGTCAACATCCGAAGCTCCACTCCAGTTTGAACAAACTCCAGTCCCGGTCCATTGGAAACAACTCGGGTCCGACCAACAACGACGGCGGCCTCAGCCCCGTGGAGCGTCCCGGTGCACGCCGGAAGACCGGGTGGAGGTCCAGGAGCCGGAGTTCCCGGTGCCGAGCCGAGAGGAGGTGGAGGTGAAGATGGTGACGAGGTGGCTGGCGGGGGGAGGGTGCGGCCGTGGTCGCGCTGGGAGGTGTCAGCCTGACGTCGGGAGCCTGGCTGATCACGTTCGCTCTCAAGCGGCGCAAGTCCGGTGAGTCTTCGGGGTGGCTCCACTAAGAACGATGTGAGCCCTTCTCAATTTGCATCGATCTGTCATGTATGAATACACACATTCCTGCTGCGGAGTAGGGAGCTGGTAGTGACGTTGGGTTGCTCGGTCAATGGCCTGCAGGGTCAACGGCCAGGGCGTGGTGTATTCCGCAAATATGCCCGACTGTGGGGCGGGCACAAGCCGGCGTGAGTAGTGAAACGTTGAGTTTTATAAGGGCACCACGGGGTGACCAGCCCCCTCCCCACCCAGCCACTACCCATCCCACCCCCAGCCAGCCCCACCCAGCCCCTCCCCCACCCAGCCCCTATCTCCACCCTCCCTCCCCACCCAGCCCCACCCCTCCACCACCCACCAGCCCCACCCTTTCCCACCCCTTCCACCCCCCACCCAGCCCCTCCCTCCCCACCCAGCCCCACCCAGTCCCTCCCTGCACGACGGACGGACACAATAATCCCCCTGTGGGCTGGTGTAACCAGGATGTCCTACCAGTATAAAGGAAATTGTGATGTGTGTAGCTGTTCGATGTTTAGCGTACTTCCCGACATGCAAACAAACTTGAAATTTGGCATGTGGGCAGCTCCAGACTGTACAGCATGCAAAAAGTCTAAAAAAAGACTTTTGTATTTTGGGGGGGGGGGCGCAAAAATGGATGCATTTTGCACGTCAGTGAGCGGTGACGTCACATTGTGATGTCACCCGCATGCGCAGCGTCACGCGGTGTGCCTGCTGACGTCACGCGGTGCGCCTGCTGACGTCACGGGTGCGCCTGCTGACGTCACGCGGTGCGCCTGCTGACGTCACGCGGTGCGCCTGCTGACGTCACGCGGTGCGCCTGCTGACGTCACGCGGTGCGCCTGCTGACTCACGCGGTGCGCCTGCTGACGTCACGCGTGCGCCTGCTGACGTCACGCGGTGTGCCTGCTGACGTCACGCATCCCCCCACCCTCCGCATCGGCTCGCTCTTCAATATAAAGCGGAAGATTAATCCGTTTGTGTGACGCAACAAAAACTTCCGAACGCTGAGCTCTGACGTCATGTCATTTGCCCGGCTGACGCTGTCTTGGAATCTCGAAGGGAACGCGACGAGTTTCCAGCTCGCCGCGTCATTCCCGAGTTGCCGAAATCGACCACGCGCACACGTGGGTTCAAGGTTGAATTTCCTTCAGTGAAAAACATCGGATTTAGTTATACATTGATTTGGTTTCGGCTTTTTTCTTTAGTGCAAGCTTCAATGTAATTCAGTGAAATAAAGGGAACATGAAATTCATCCAAGGCAAGATTCCAAGTCCCGGGGCGAAGCTGGTTTGAGACTAAATGTGTTGTTTCTAACCGCGGAAAGGTCTCCGCCAAGCTGATGCGTGTCTCGTTTTGAGGAGCAAACCGGGTACCCGATACCCGTACCCTACCCGATACCCGCTACCCGTTTGCGACCCTGGTGCGGCCGGGGTAAGGGTAAGGAATCAAAGCTCGGTTTGCAGACCTCTGGTGTCTCGTTTTCGAGGAGCGAAACCGGCCACCGCAGATGATAGCGACTCAAGCAAGTTGGTGGTTCGTCATCATCTTGGTCGTCGTCGTCGTGTGGAAATGTGTAGCAGCAGCAGCAGCGCAAATCACTCTAAAGCGCGTGACGGTGTTGACTCTAAATGTGGAGGGGACAAGATGCACGCGGCCCACGGGGTGGGAAAGAGATGACAGAGAACTCTAAATACACAGCAGCAGCAGCAGTCATCGTCCAGGGTTGGATCGAAGCCCACGGACCACCTGGTAGACCAGGCGAGGTAGTCAACATCTCCTACCACCGTGATGATGATGATGAGAGAGCAGAGCCAGGGACTCCAAAAGATACAGCTAGGCGAAGCAGAGGCATCGTCAGGATCGGGATCGAACCCACCCCTCACCGCATATCAGGCGAGGTAGTCTCTCATGTACTTGATACAGCTGATCGTGGCTGTGACGGTTGCCACCGGAAGACGGACCGGCTTGTGTTGCTTCCGAAACGTCGTGAATTTTTTAATTTGTTTTTTATTTTACTTTTATATATTCTAAACTATTTTTAAACCTACGGTGACTTTACCGAAAAAAACCCAAGAGGTATGAATCCCTTGCAGTCCACGAAAGCCTTCACAATCTAGAATATAGTCAAACATCTCCTAGCCACCGTGATGGATGATGGATGCAGAGGAAACACGCAAACTTCCAAATATTACAGCAGCAGGGATTCGTCGGATTGGGGATCGGAAACTCCACGTCCTCCTGCATACGAGGCGAGGTAGTCCAACATCTCCCCAGTCCACCGTGGGGATGATGATGAGAGGAGAGACGACAGCAGACTCCAAATACACAGCAGCAAGCAGAGCGTCGTCAGGGTCGGGGACGTGATACACCAGGCGAGGGTCGTTCAACACATCCCTAGCCAACGGTGATGCTGTGTGTACCAGCGGCGTGTCACACAAGCGTGTCACACCGTGGTCCGCCTCATAGGATATTTTAAAGCTCATATTGAATTCACGGAAAAGCCCATGGGTGACGGCATCAATAAGGACGCTTTCATATTTCACGTTTTAAATCTTGCATCGCCTCTCCCCCCTCCCCCCCCTCTCTCCCCCCTCCACTCCCCCCCCCACTCTCCCCCTCCTCTCTCCCCCCTCCCTCTCCCCCCCCTCCTTCTCCCCCCACTCCCTCCCCTCTCTCCCCCCCACTCTCACCCCTCTCTCCCCCCCCCTCGTCTCCCCCCTCTTCTCACCCCCCCTCTCTCCCCCTCTACTCTCCCCCCCAACTCTCCCCCCCACCTCTCCCCCCCACTCTCCCCCCCTCCCTCTCTCCCCCCCCTCCCTCTCTCCCACAGGCTCCTTCTTCTTGCAGCACAATCAAACGCGGGGTGGACGTCATCACTTCTAAGAATTCTGATTTCGAACAAAATATCTTCCCAGAGAACGCGAAAAAGAGAGAGTCAAATAACACTGGTCAACAAACAAAACACATTTATTGCCTGGGACTCTTTTGCAGCTGTTTTAGACTCATTCAGGGTGCTGATCCAAATCTGATCTCAGATTTGCTCTATCACATCTCATTTTTAGCTATCGGCATACCCCATTTTCATTGATTTTACCCGAAATTAACTCTGTCACTTATGATTGCCAGTTGTTGCGAGTCAGTTGACTGCTTTAGTGTTAAAATAAGGTGCTGTATTTTAGGATAGTGTTTATAATATAATTAATGTAGATAGCCACTTTATTTAATATTTTCTTCTGCAGTTTTTATTGAAAATGCAATATCTCAAAACCTGATGTGATAGACAAAAACTGATGCCAGATTTGGAATCAGCACCCCAAAATTACATTAACACCGTTGGAATACCTTATGCCAGAAAAAGTGTGTTGACCAGTGTAATAGGGTTAAAGTATTGACACTGCAACGCTGGCACGCCTCGCTCGTTCACTCACTCACTCACCCGTACCCCACCCTTTCCCACTGGCGAACCGAACCGTGCCAGGGCTGGCCCCCTGGCACGACACATCATACACGGGTGGTGGTTGCTTTGCTTTTTTCCCACTGCGGCCGTTTGCCGAACCGAGCTGGAACTCGTCCATCCGGCGCCGCCCACTCGCGTCTCCGCTTGTCCACCGCGCGTGGTGACGTCGGCACGGCACGGCTCGGCTTGCGCAGTGGAAAAAACACAACAACCCGAGCCATCGCGGGGCCGGATCATCTCGTGCACGGCTCTGAGTCTCAAGACACGTTCAGGAGGGTGCTGCCACTGCCGCGGCCATGAAACGTTGGGAAACCGGAGCATCCCAGATAACCCCAGAGACCCCCCAGAGGAAACCCCAGAGACCCCCCCGTATCACTGTACGCCTACAACACCTGGCAAGCCTACCCCCACCCCCCCCTACCCCCGCCCGGTGCTGATCGCCCTTCCAGGACTCGGGCCAAGCTCAAGAGCTGCTGACCGCGGGAGGGGCGAGAGGCGGGGGAGGGTTTGCGGCGTGGTGCATTCTGGGTGGCGGGGTGCATTGTGGGTGATTTTGTTCGTTTGTAATTAATGTGAAATGTGTTTTATCCTAAAAACAACCGCACCGTACTGTACGTGTGTTCAATGTGACGTTACATCGTGGGCATCTCGTGAGGAGAGTGGATCCCCGTCGTGCTAATGTGGAATTTCCAGCAGTGGCTCAGGACCGCCGACAATGGACGCCTCTGGTCAAACACAACGGGGCCCACGGAAGTGGACATCACAGAGTTACCTCTGAGATCGCGTCACTGAGCGTGAGTCGATGGGTCTCTGTGCGTGAGTTGATGGGTCTCTGTGCGTGAGTCGATGGGTCTCTGTGTGGTGAGTCGATGGGTCTCTGTGTGAGTCGATGGGTCTGTGTGTGTGAGTCGATGGGTCTCTGTGTGGTGAGTTGATAGGTCTCTGTGTGAGTCGATGGGTCTGTGGTGGTGTGAGTCGATGGGTCTGTGGTGTGTGAGTCGATGGGTCTCTGTGTGTGAGTCGATGGGTCTCTGTGCGTGAGTCGATGGGTCTCTGTGTGGTGAGTCGATGGGTCTCTGTGTGGTGAGTCGATGGGTCTCTGTGTGAGTCGATGGGTCTGTGTGTGTGAGTCGATGGGTCTCTGTGTGGTGAGTTGATAGGTCTCTGTGTGAGTCGATGGGTCTCTGTGTGTGAGTCGATGGGTCTCTGTGTGGTGAGTCGATGGGTCTCTGTGTGGTGAGGCGATGGGTCTCTGTGTGAGTCGATGGGTCTCTGTGTGAGTCTATGGGTCTCTGTGTGTGAGTCGATGGGTCTCTGTGTGTGAGTCGATGGGTCTCTGTGCGTGAGTTGATGGGTCTCTGTGTGTGAGTCGATGGTCTCTGTGTGAGTCGATGGGTCTCTGTGTGAGTCGATGGGTCTCTGTGTGAGTCTATGGTCTCTGTGTGTGAGTCGATGGGTCTCTGTGTGAGTCGATGGGTCTCTGTGTGAGTCGATGGGTCTCTGTGTGAGTCGATGGGTCTCTGTGTGAGTCGATGGGTCTCTGTGTGGAGTCGATGGGTCTCTGTGTGAGTCGATGGGTCTCTGTGTGAGTCTATGGGTCTCTGTGTGTGAGTCGATGGGTCTCTGTGTGAGTCGATGGGTCTCTGTGTGAGTCTATGGGTCTCTGTGTGTGAGTCGATGGGTCTCTGTGTGTGAGTCGATGGGTCTCTGTGTGTGAGTCGATGGGTCTCTGTGTGAGTCGATGGGTCTCTGTGTGTGAGTCGATGGGTCTCTGTGCGTGAGTCTCTGAGGTTCAGTCCGTCAACTGGCTGCACCTTGCTGTGTGCAAGTGGTCCCGTGCACGTCTGTGGCACAGACTGTGCATTGTGCATTGCAACTGTGCATCGCAGTCGTCCATTCCAATCGTGCATTGCAACTGTGCATTGCAACTGTGCATTGCAATCGTGCATTGCAACTGTGCATTGCAACTGTGCATTGCAACTGTGCATTGCAACGTCCATTGCAACTGTGCATTGCAACTGTGCATTGCAGCTGTGCATTGAAATCGTGCATTGCAATCGTGCACTTGCAACTTTGCATTGAATCGTCCATTGCAACTGTGCATTGCAACTGTGCATTGCAATCGTGCATTGCAACTGTGCATTGCAGCTGTGCATTGAAATCGTGCATTGCAGCTGTGCATCGCGACTGTGCATTGCAACTGTGCATTGCAGCTGTGCATTGAAATCGTGCATTGAAATCGTGCATTGCATTTGTGCATTGCAATCGTGCATCGCAAACGTGCATTTCAACTGTGCATTGAAATCGTGCATTGCAACTGTGCATTGCAACTGTGCATTGAAATCGTGCATTGCAATCGTGCATTGCAATCGTGCATCGCAAACGTGCATTTCAACTGTGCATTGAAATCGTGCATTGCAACTGTGCATTGCAACTGTGCATTGAAATCGTGCATTGCAGCTGTGCATTGCAACTGTGCATTGAAATCGTGCATTGCAACTGTGCATTGCAGCTGTGCATTGAAATCGTGCATTGCAACTGTATTCGAGGCCGTGCCACGTGCTCGCCGGTGACGCGTCCTGCGCGTCACGCGATGGAGGCCGCGGCTGCGCGTGACCACGTGGTGGTGGGCGGGGCTCTTGTCGAGTCCCCTGGGGCAACGTCACTGCTGACAGCTGCTGCAGCTGCGGCCGTCACAACACACGGACACAAAGACAAAGATCCCCCTGGCAGACTGTTGGGGCAAGTGCTGTGAGCGAGTAGCACCTAGAAAGGCCGGCACTGTGGCACACGAGGGGGTGGGTGGCCAACACCACGCCCGGCCGCCTTTGTCTCCCCAGTGGCGATATTTACTACACACCGTACCGGGTAATCATTTGAGGCTGAGTCGACCTAGGGGAGGCCCAAGACCGGTTCAGATAATCGTCACCGGTGTTGGCCGTGAGCGCAGCGCGCTAACCGCTACACTACCGCTCCCCCTACTGCTATCACCACAAACACACACGGACACACACACACACGGATACACACACACACACACGGATACACACACACACACGAACACACAACAAAGACAAAGATCCCCCGTGTAGCCTAAACAGACTGTAGGGGCAAGTGCTGTTAGCGAGCACCTATAAAGGCCAGCACGGCACACGAGGGGGTGGGTGGCCAGCACCACGCCCGACCGCCTTTGTCTCCCTAGCGGCGATGTTTACACATCGCACCAGGTACTCATTTGAGGCTGAGTCGACCTAGGGGAGGCCCGGGACCGGTTCAGATAATCGTCACTGGTGTTTGCCGTGAACAGGAATCGAACCCGGGTCGCCAGGTTCATAGCGCAGCGCGCTAACCGCTACACTACCGCGGTTAGCGCGCTACTACTGTCCGTGTGTGGACACACACACACGGACACACACACGGACACACACACACGGACACACACACACACGGATACACACACACGGACACACACACACCGATACATGCACACACACGGACACACACACACAACACACAACACGGACACACACACACACGGACACACACACGGACACACACACGCGGGGATTCTCATTCTCTGGCCTCGTCGTGTTTCCATCGCCGTTCTGTCTCGCCATGGACACAGCGTGCTTGCGCCTGTCAGAGATCACGTGTCAGAATACACGTGTCAGAGTACGCAGGAGGTCGTGGGTTCGATCCCGTCCCTGTCAATGCCTACTGCTGCTGCTGCTGTATATTTGCAGTCTGCATCTCGCTCTCCTTGGTTGCGTGGCATTTTCTCCTGCAGGTCCTCCCTCCACATCGAGCAACACGCGCTCAGAATATTTGGCTGCTGCTCGCAATTTCCACTCGACGAGACACTTTCGTTGAGCTCTCATTCCGTGACGGCCAGGTCGCTTCTGCCAAAGAGCGACATTGGCAGCTCAGTGGGTCTTACCTGGTCAACTAAAACACATTCCTCCTGCGGAGGGAGCTGGTAGGAACGTCGGGTTGCTCGGTCAATGGCCTGCAGGGTCAACGGCGGCGTGGTGTATTCCGCAAATATGCCCGACTGTGAGGGCGGGCACAAGCCGGCGTGAGTAGGTGAAACGTTGAGTTTTATAAGGGCACCACGGGGTGACCAGCCCCTCCCCACCCAGCCCCCACCCCTCCCACCCCCCACCCAGCCCCACCCTCCCCTCCCAGCCCCTCCCCACTCTCCCCTCCCCACCCAACCCCACCCCCCACCCAGCCCCACCCTCCACTCCCAGCCCCTCCCCACCCTCCCCACCCAGCCCCTCCCCAATAAA
>NC_083849.1:593697-693697 GCF_015708825.2 Lethenteron reissneri
CTTCCTTCCACCTTGCTCGCTCGCTGTCTCTCCCATCCGGGCCATAGTAACGTGGAATGTCCACCGCCTCGCAGGTTCAAGTGGAGTACAAGGGCGAGGCGAAGACATTCTTCCCGGAGGAGATCTCCTCCATGGTGCTCACCAAGATGAAGGAGATTGCCGAGGCCTACCTGGGCAAGTCTGTGAACAATGCGGTCGTCGGTCCCCGCCTACTTCAACGACTCCCAGCGCCAGGCCACCAAGGACGCGGGCACCATCGCCGGCCTCAACGTGCTGAGGATCATCAACGAGCCCACAGCGGCCGCCATCGCGTACGGCCTCGACAAGAAGGTGAGGAGGGTGGTGGCGGTGGTGGTGCTGTGTGTGTCTGTGTGTATCCCTGTGTGTAAAAACATCGCCACTGGGAGACAAAGGCGACCGGGAGTGGTGTTGGCCACCCCACCCACTCGTGTGCCATGCCGGCATTCATAGGTGCTACTCGCTAACAGCACTTCCCCAGCAGCCTGTTAAAGGCTATGGGGGGGGGGGGGATCTTTGTTTTGCCTTTGTGTGTCTGCTCTCTCCCTGTCCACTGCTCTCCTCTCCCCTCACCACCCACCACCTCACTTCCTCTCCCCTCCCCTAACCACCGCCCTCCCTCTCTTTCGCTCCCCTCCCTTCCTATCCCCTCTCCTATCCGCCGCCTCCTCCTGTAACCCCCACCCCTCCTCTAACCACCTCCTCCCTTTCCTTTCCCCTCCCGTCTCCGATCTATTGCCTTATCATCCTCCGCATCTTCCTCTCATCCCTCATCTAATCTCCCCGCTCTCCCCTCTCTCCCCCGCGGGAGCAGTTGGGCGGCGAGCGCAACGTGCTCATCTTCGACCTGGGCGGCGGCACCTTTGACGTCTCCATCCTGACCATCGACGACGGCATCTTCGAGGTGAAATCGACGGCGGGCGACACCCACCTGGGCGGCGAGGACTTCGACAACCGCATGGTGAGCCACTTCCACCGAAGAGTTCAAGCGCAAGCACCGCAAGGAACCTGTCAGGAAACAATCGACTGCCGTGCGGCGCCTGCGCACGGCGTTGCCGAGCGGCGCCAAGCGCACGCTGTCGCGAGCACGCAGGCGAGCATCGAGCTAGACTCGCTGTTCGAGGGCATCGACTTCTACACGTTCGGTGACGCGCGCCCGCTTCGAGGAGCTCAACTCGGACCTCTTCCGAGGCACGCTGGACCCCGTGAGAAGGCCATGAGGGACGCAAGCTCGATAAGTCGCAGGTGAGGCGGGTGGTGGCGGTGGTGCAGTGATGGTGGTGGTGGTGGCGGTAATGATGATGATGGCAGTGACGGTGATGGTGTGGTGATTGTGGTGACAGTGGTGATGGCGGTGGTTTATTTTATCAGCGAATGCTTTTAACACAAGCAACAGATACACAAGAAAATGTAAATGATAAAAATACACGCGTGTTCATGTTGTGTGAGGTGGATGTCAGCCCACGTAGCCACGAGCCATGTGACCGCTTACTTCTCTAGCACACGCCGGGCAACAATCATGTCATCATCGCGTAGCATAATGCGAGATGCAAAATTAAACAATCATTGTCACTCACCTGCTTTGGCTCCTCTCTTATAACGACAAATTATTTGTATTTTACCATGTAAGGCCCACCGCGCTGTATAGGTCTGTTTTAGTTGCGACCTGGCTATCACAAATGATAGCTCAATGTGGACTGCTTAGCATCATGTGGAAATGTATAGCAGCCAAATACTCGCAAGCATGTTTCTAAATGTGGAGGAGAAAAAACCGGAGCACCCGGATAAAAATCCACAGTGACCATGGGGAGAGAGAGAGGCAAACCTCCAAATAAACAGTAAGCGTCTGGGTCGGGATTGAAACCACGCTCTCCTGTACACCAAGCGAGGTGGTTAAGGGTAGTTAACATTTTGCCATCGTGGCCGCCCTCTCGTGTACAATTATACAATTGCTGTAAAGCATCTATGGAATAAGACGCAACATAAATCTACGTGAGATAAGCTGTTGGGCGAGACGTTCAACCGCCTTCTCCGTCCGGGCCTCAGATCCAGGATCTCGTGCTGGTGGGCGGTTCGACGCGCATCCCCAAGATCCAGAAGCTGCTGCAGGACTTCTTTCAACGGCAAGGAGCTCAACAAGAGCATCAACCCCGACGAGGCGGTGGCCTACGGCGCCGCCGTGCAGGCCGCCATCCTCACGGGCGACAAGTCGGAGAACGGCAGGACCTGCTGCTGCTCGACGTGGCGCCGCTTTCGCTCGGCATCGAGACGGCCGGCGGCGTCATGACCCCGCTCATCAAGCGCAACAGCACCATCCCCCACCAAGCAGACCCAGGTAATTGTGCGTGTGTGTGCGCGTCGCCTTGTGTGTGCGCGTCGCCTTGTGTGTGCGCGTCGCCTTGTGTGCGCGTCGCCTTGTGTGTGCGCGTCGCCTTGTGTGTGCGCGTCGCCTTGTGTGTGCGCGTCGCCTTGTGTGTGTGTGGCCACCCACCCCCCTCGTGTGCCGTGCCAGCCTTCATAGTCTGTTGTGTCTTGAGACTGGGTCGTGGCATCACAGTACCCTTGGGTTGAGACCAGGTCTCGGCGTTATTGTCTTGAGTGGAGAACCTGTTTGTCAATTCCTTTACACTGCGTCTCAGTAGAATCTTTGAGTTTGAGGCCGCAGTTCAAGAATCCAAAGTCCAGAATACAGGGACTCTTCAACTTACGAACAGTCAACGTGCAAACCTTCAAAGATACGAACAAACCTGGTCCCCGTACGTCCAGTTGCCTGTTCGGACAGAGTTGTAAGTTAAACCGCTGGCCAATAGATGGCGGTGGTGGCATCTGCATCTACAGGAGATTATACAAAGTTTAAAGTTATTCCCCGTGTTTAGTGTACAATGCCGTACAACATGTTTGGAATCGACAGATGTAAAGTTGGACTGATGAACAAATCGACTTACGAACAGACCTCTGTAACCTAATTCGTTCATAAGTAGAGGAGTCCCTGTACTGTTAGCGGTGTCTAAATGCCGGCTCTTAAAAAAACGCAAAGTTCACAACATCGCAACCCTCCTGACCTGCCTCCCCCTGCCTTGTCTGCCTGTGCGTGTTGTCCACCCCGCCGTGCAGGTCTTCACGACGTACGCGGACAACCAGCCGGGCGTGCTGGTGCAGGTGTACGAGGGTGAGCGCGCCATGACCAAGGACAACAACATCCTGGGCAAGTTTGAGCTCACGGGCATCCCGCCGGCGCCACGCGGGGTGCCGCAGATCGAGGTCACCTTCGACATTGACGCCAACGGCATCCTGAACGTGGCTGCCGCGGACAAGAGCACGGGCAAAGAGAACAAGATCACCATTAACAACGACAAGGGCCGCCTCAGCAAGGTGAGCGAGGAGAACGGTGGCGGTGGTGGCGAGGGGGGTGGGGAATCGGGTGTCTCCAGGAGTAGTCGGTGTCTTTTGAGAAAGGGTTTTCGTGATCAGTGAGGAGACGGTCTCAAGATGGTCTGTGTCTAGAGTTGAGACCGGGTCTTAGGGTCAGTGTCTTGGGTTGAGGCTGGGTCTTGGTCAATATCTGGAGTTGAGACTGGGTCTCGGGGTTGAGACTGGGTCTTGGTCAATGTCTAGAGTTGAGACCAGGTCTCTGGGTCAGTGTCTTTGGGTTGACACCGCCATAAGGATCGGCCTCATCATCATCATCATTCTCTTCCTCGCCCTCTCCCCCTCGCCGCTTCCCAGGAGGAGATTGAGCGCATGGTGTCGGACGCAGACCGCTACAAGTCTGAGGACGACGCTCAGCGCGAGAGGGTCTCCGCCAAGAACTCGCTCGAGTCGTACGCGTTCAACATGAAGAGCGCCATGAGCGAGGAGGGCGCCAGCCAGAAGATCGGCGACGACGACCGCAAGCGCGTGCTCGACAAGTGCACCGAGGCGCTCGACTGGCTCGACAAGAACCAGACGGCCGAGACGGAGGAGTTCCAGCACCAGCTGAAGGAGCTGGAGAAGGTGTGCACCCCCGTCGTCACCAAGATGTACCAGGGCGCCGGTGGTGCCGGCGCTCCGCCGGGAGGCTTCCCCGGGGGGCCCACGCCCGGCGGCGGGGGAGCACAGTCCGGCTCGGGGTCGGGGCCGACGATCGAAGAGGTGGATTGAGGTGGTGAGTTGGTGGGTGGAGGAGGTGGTGAGAATGTGAGAATGGATTGGTGGATGAGTGGCTTGCCCAAGAAGGTGGTGGTGGTGAGGAGGTGAATTCGATTTGGTTTTTGGGAGTTTGAAATGTAACCTTTGTAACTATTGAGTTGCGGGATAATATCTCAAGTTGGACTCCGTTGTAGGAAATTCCATTTGAAATCGTAATTGAACCGGTGTGGACATAAACTCCGCACTGTAACAACAACGACAAACCAAATCGCCGTACAGATTGTAAGTGATCCAGATCGAACTGCGGATCGTAATAAGTTAAAGCTTTTCCTGATGTTTTATATATTAATATATAGCCGTATCAGAGATTCTATTAATGTGAGGGTGCCACTCATCAATATGTGTACATGGGAATGTGTGGTGGCTTCAGGTTTCTGGGAAGTTGTTGCCCTCAATTTTGCGTAAAAATCGACAGCTGAGACGATGTATTCACAGGGGGACAGGGCCCCTCTACTGCTTGTGTGTTCACTCGTGAACTCTCCAATTGCTTCGGGCTACTCGGTGAATACCGAGAGATTCCCCTTCTAAACTCGAGAGGCGGCTGCGGTGGGGAGTGCCGTGATCTCGGAAATTACAACGTTGAGTTTTGAGTGGCAATGATCCACATCTCGGTATTCTTAAATGAATAATAAAGACTTGGGTGGGTGAGGAGAAAAAAATATCTTATTTGCTGACAGTATAATATATTGCTTTTTGGGGTCTATCGATTTGCTTTTACATCCTTGTGTGTGTGTGTGTGATGCGTAATTACCGCTTTCTGACTGCAAGCTGCTTGGGAAAGTTTTCGGTGCGCTTTCAACTCGTTGTTATTAAAGTTAGCCGTTAACAGGCTGTTTTGGGAGAGGCAAACGCTGTTTGTGATGTGTGCCACCCTTGTAACGTGGGAGAACACGGTGACTCGTAGCATGGTCAAGGGGGTGGTTCTATCAGCCGGTGTGATTCGTCGTAGAGTTGTGGAGTCAAAGCTACGCAAATGATCTGGCACAAAAGTGTGTATCGTTAGGGACCGTCCATCATCCAACTGGAGCCGATCAAATCGTCGCGCGGTGTGTAGGCGTTTTTTTAACGGCCCGGTAAATACAACAAAAATAGTTTGTTTTTTATTCGGCGGGGCTGGATTAGCCCACTGGCTTAACGAGGCCTTAGGCCCTCCGTTCCGCGTTGACGGCGAGCGATTACATAATTTGTGACTGCCACAGCCAGCGGGACAAAAGTTAGTTTGAATAAAGTAGCGTGTCGAGTGATTTAATGTTTGATTACATTTACCTTGTCGAATAAATATTAATTTTTTACAGAGGAAAATTAATAAGTATGTTTGACTTAATTTTGTTGGCAGTATATAATACATAGGAACGTCACACCTGTTAACCTTAGGCCTCTCTTCTTAACCTTGCTCTGGTATTAGAACACATTGGGCCAGATCATTATTACGTGTCATGAATGCTTTTTTGCATGTTAAGAATATTTTTGAATGTAAAATGCACTGTGTACACAGTATACACACACAGTTTTGATGTTAACAAGTGACTGTTGTGCTATATGAGTTAAAATGTTTTTTTTGTATATTTTTTATGCCACTTTATTTTGCGAACGATTCTTGGATTGTGGAAGAAAAAAAAAGTTGTTTCCTGTGAAATCCAATAAAGTAAAAAAATGCTCTGAAATGAATGTGCTTTCAGTTTGTCATCTAAAGTCTCGAGACCGGATGTCGAGGTCCGTGTCTTGAGACCGGGTCTCGGGACCATTATCACGAGTTGAGACCGGGTCTCAGGACCAGTGTCTTGAGGCTGAGTATCACGATCAGTCTGGGGTGACCTCATCCAGCAGTGGGACGCTCATGGCCGATTAAGCTTCTGCAATATGAAATCCGCCGCTAGGCTTGAAGACGCTTTGTTCGTGAGTCACGATTATTTTGAGCCGCAGTTAAATTCATCCGCTAAGTCTCGAGCTTCAACTATAATGGGGAGGAATGGGTCGAGGGCTCAAAATAAGCCTGGATCGTTTTCCTGTGCAGTGAGCCAGTGGCATGAACTAAGTCTCAGCCTAGCAACTAGTAGTCTCGGTGGGTTCATGATGGACATTTCAGATGCAGGCCACTCAACTAGAAACTGCTCAGATCATGGGTTCAAGCCCTGGGTGCGTCTTATGGGGTTCATAATTGCCATGTCGGATGCACTAAAACACATTCCTGCGGAGGGAGCTGGTAGGAACGTCAGGTTGCTCGGTCAATGGCCTGCAGGGTCAACGGCGGCGTGGTGTATTCCGCAAATATGGCTGACTGGGCGGGCACAAGCCGGCGTGAGTAGGTTAAACGTTGAGTCTTATGAGGGCACCACGGGGTGAGCAGCCCCTCCCCACCCAGCCCCACCCCTCCCACCCCCACCCATGCCTCTCCACCCAGCCCCACCCCTCCCATTTTTGGATGCACGACGGACGGACACCATAATCCCCTGTGGGCTGGTGTAACCAGGAGGTTCCTTCCAGTACCAGCACGGCTGAGGTTTTGAGTTTGAGCCCTGGGTCTGGATGTATCAGTGGGTTCATTATGGCCGTGTCGGATACACTCAACAATCACAACATTTATCCTGGAGGAATCCGATGAGCTAAAAAGCTCTTTTACACACACGATCCTTATGGCGGTACCTCGGGGCACCAAATAATACAAACTGGCCGAGGCAATTAAATATTTAATTTCTGGGACACTTTCCAGGGGTGTACTTCACTCCGCGACTGGGATACCAATCGATCCAACGTCAGTGCCACACTCCGCGATGTCGAAACGCAGCGAGGACGATTGCGCTGAAACCCCGAACGCTCGCGGTACGCACCGTGGTGGTGCATCGTGTCCAGCTCGTCGAGATGAGTCGATTGCCGCATCGCCGGCCATCAACAGACTAAAGATGACTGCATCGCGGACATTGTGCGAGAGCCGGGGTACCGCCATGAGGTTCAGATGTCCAGCAGGGGACACGGGGCAAGAACGTTACGACAATAATTACAAAGACGTACGGTCAATAAATCACCCAAACACACTAAAATACAACCTTCTAGCATCCCCATGCCACCAGGCAAAGTCCCACTGAGGTATGAACTTATACTGGTAGGAACCACCTGGTTCCACCAGCCCACAGGGGATTATTGTGTCCGTCCGTCCGTCGTGAATCCAAAAACGGGAGGGGTCGGGCTGGGTGGAGAGGGGAGGGTGGGGAGGGGCTAGGTGGGGAGGGGCTGGGTGGGGAGGGGCTAGGTGGGGAGGGTGGGGGGTGGGAGGGGTGGGGCTGGGTGGGGAGGTGCTGGTCACCCCGTGGTGCCCTTATAAAACTCAACGTTTCACCTACTCACGCCGGCTTGTGCCCGCCCTCACAGTTGGCCATATTTGCGGAATACACCACGCCGCCTTTGACCCTGCAGGCCATTGACCGAGCAACCCGACGTTCCTACCAGCTCCCTCCGCAGGAGGAGGGATGTGTTTATCAGAAGCGACCTGTGCCACAAATGATAGCAGCTCGTGAAAGTGGCTTGTCATGTTGCACATTTATAGCAGCAAAATCATCTCAGCAGTCTCGATGCATGCTTCCAAATGTGGAGGGGGAAAACCGGAGGACCCGGAGGAAAATAAATCCTAGCACTTGCCAAGACCTGGGTTGGGTTCCTGGGTGTGGGTGCCCCTGTGGATTTGAAAGTCCTGGCACTGCAAGTTTGAAAGTCTTCAACAAACCTGTCAACCCCTCATCAGTGGCTACCTTCTTAAAGACAAATTCAGACCTTACAGGTAACCCCGTGCCCCTTAAAAATCTCGACGCTCATCCTGCCAAGTCCCATCACAAGAATAAACAAACAGACTCAATAACACATTCCTCCTGCGGAGGGAGCTGGTAGGAACGTTGGGTTGCTCGGTCAATGGCCTGCAGGGTCAACGGCGGCGTGGTGTATTCCGCAAATATGGCCGACTGTGAGGGCGGGCACAAGCCGGCGTGAGTAGGTGAAACGTTGAGTTTTATAAGGGCACCACGGGTGACCAGCCCCTCCCCACCCAGCCCCTCCCAGCCCCACCCCTCCCACCACCCAGCCGCTCCCCACCCAGCCCCTCACTGCACGACGGACGGACACAATAATCCCCTGTGGGCTGGTGGAACCAGTGGGTTCTTACCAGTATTATTGTCCGTATTGAAACGGCTGTTCGCCGTATGGGACCTAAAAACTCAAATTCCCTGCACAAGAATACGGGGTTAAGCCGCGGTGCGTTGACCGTCTCCTCCTTTGTAAATCCACTGCTGGATGGATCAACGTCCCCCCCCGACACACCCCACGACATCCAAGGCGCCCCCCTCCCTCCCTCCCTCCTCGTGCGCGTGTCTCAACTGCGAGGCCGTGAGAATTTGTGTTTGTTGCGCGGTGACGTCATCGAGCTGCTCGACGTCATCGCGTCGCTCCGCGTCGTCGACAAGCAAACGCGGTGACGTCACCGCGCGCGCCGATTTTGACGATAACTTTATTGGTAGCGCGGGTTGCCGAGACGCCCACGTGACGATTGCGTGTAACTTTATTGACGCCCACACTCGCTTGCCCGAGGAGGCGGCCAAGTTATTAACGCGGATTCTCATCGGGTAAGCAAAGCGACGTTCCCAAGGAACATCGCGGAGGATGTTAGCCCGTCATCGGAGATGCTTGAACGAGGATTATTTGTTAAAATCGCAAAAAAAAACGTAACTGTTACCTCGTCGCCATCCACGTGCGAAGTCGCCGGCCTCGCCTGGTTCCCGCAGCCGGACAGCCCGACGTAGGCCTCAGGCGGCTAAGGCCACGTGGAGGGGGGGGGGGTCGGGGTGCTCTACCGCGTGTTTAATGTTCGTGTATCTGTTAGACGTGGAGCCGCCTGCTCGCTGCGCTTTAAGTCACCGGTTGTGCCTTTGCTGTGAAGCGGCCACGGATCTTCGTCGTGTGTAGATCGGCGTTGCGAGAATGCGTGGGGGGGGGGGCGCTACGGACCCGGCAAAGAGCCGAGTTCGACTCACGGCCACCACCAACACCACCGGTGACGAGCGTCAGAACCGGTCCTGGTGCCTCCCCTAGGTCGACTCAGCCTCAAATTAGCAACCTGGTGCGGTGTGCAGTGAACATCGCCACTGGGGGAGACAAAGGCGGCCGGGCGTGGTGCTGGTAGCCACCCACCCCCCCTCGTGAGCCGTAGTAGGCGCTGCTGCTGCTCGCTAACTGCACTTGCCCCAACAGTCTGTTAAGGCTACACGGGGGATCTTTGTCTCTTTTTGTGCGTTCAAGTGGGGAGCGGTGGCGCAGTGATCAGCGCACTGCGCCCATAAACTCCAGCAAGCGAACCCAAGTCGCATTGAGGCTTCGGACGACGTTTACAGCCCTGCAAGAGACAGTGGTGGAAATTCCACCTTCCTATGGCCGGAGCGGCTGAATTCATCGGACAACAATTGTTGACTCCCCCCCCCCCCAAAAAAAAGTACTAGTACTCAAATTTATCGACCCAGAGGGAGGTGTGGTGATTGGCTGAGTCAGTCCCCTCCCCGACAGGGAGAAAATCGTGAGTTCGATCCCTGCTGCTGTATATTTGGAGTTTACGTCTCTCTCTCATCACCACAGTGGCTAGGAGATGTTGACTACCTCGCCTGGTGTACAGGAGGTCGTGGGTTCGATTCCGACCCTGACGCCTGCTGCTGCTGCTGTATATTTGGAATCTGCGTCTCTTTCTCTCCTCGTGGTCGCGTGGATGTTTTTCTCCGGGTCTTCCGATCTCCCCCTCCATATTAAGAAACATGCGTTTCGAGTTTTTCGATTATATTGCTGCTATAAATGTCCACACGACGGGCCACTTTGCTGAGCTGCTATCATCATTGGTGGCCCAGGTCGCTTTTGAACAGTAAGTTAATGCCTCAGTGGGGCATTGCCTGGTAGGATGGGGATGTTTGAGTGTTGTATTTGTATGTGTCTGGGTGATTTGTTTACCTTTCTTGTACTTTGTACGCCTGTCGTGTTTTGTAACATCAAGGAGGTCCCCATGATGTTGTCACGTTCTTACCCCGTGCTCCCTGCTGGACATGTGAAAAAGCTTCATAGCTCATCGGATTCGTCCTGCAGTATAATCAATTGGTCTTATTATCTTCTTGGTTCTTTCGGTAAAGTCACGTAGAATGGAAATAATAAAATAAAATAAATAAAACATTATATTTCGATTTAAAGCTTTCGTGACTGCAGGGATTCATCTTCTTGGTTCTTTCGGTAAATAATAAAATACAATTTTATATTATATTGTGTTAATCACGTAGAATGGAAATAATAAAATAATAAAAATAAAACATTATAGAATAGAAATAATAAAATAATAATAAAAATACTATTATATTATGTTTTATTTTTTTAATTAGATTATTTCCATTCTACGTGACTTTACCGAAAGAACCAAGAAGATGAATCCCTGCAGTCACGAAAGCTTTAAATCGAAATATTCTTATTATGTCTACATACACACCTGAGACCATCATTGCCCACCGTCTTTGCTGCATCGTCAGAGGCGTTCATAGCCCGCAGGATAACGGTGCCGTCCCTTCAACTCGTGCACCTGGGAACGGGTAGGCCCAGCAGTTACCCGGCCCACAACTAAACTAGACTCCCATGGTGAACTGGACAACTCCCATGGTGATCTGGACTCCCATGGTGAACTGGACTCCCATGGTGAACTGGACTCCCATGGTGATCTAGACTCCCATGGTGAACTGGACAACTCCCATGGTGAACTGGACTCCCATGGTAAATTGGATTCCCATGGTGAACTGGACTCCCATGGTGAACTGAACTCCCATGGTGATCTGGACTCCCATGGTGAACTGGAATCCCATGGTGAACTGGAATCCCATGGTAATATGGATTCCCATGGTGATCTGGACTCCCATGGTGAACTGAACTCCCATGGTGAACTGAACTCCCATGGTGAACTGAACTCCCATGGTGAACTGGACAACTCCCATGGTGAACTGGACTCCCATGGTGATCTGGACTCCCATGGTGAACTGGACTCCCATGGTGAACTGGATTCCCATGGTGAACTGGACTCCCATGGTGAACTGGAATCCCATGGTGAACTGGAATCCCATGGTGATCTGGACTCCCATGGTGAACTGAACTCCCATGGTGAACTGAACTCCCATGGTGAACTGGACAACTCCCATGGTGAACTGGACTCCCATGGTGAACTGGATTCCCATGGTGAACTGGACTCCCATGGTGAACTGGAATCCCATGGTGAACTGGAATCCCATGGTGATCTGGACTCCCATGGTGAACTGAACTCCCATGGTGAACTGAACTCCCATGGTGAACTGGACAACTCCCATGGTGAACTGGACTCCCATGGTAAACTGGATTCCCATGGTGAACTGGACTCCCATGGTGAACTGGAATCCCATGGTGAACTGGACTCCCATGGTAATATGGATTCCCATGGTGAACTGGACTCCCATGGTGAACTGGAATCCCATGGTGAACTGGACTTCCATGGTAATATGGATTCCCATGGTGAACTGGACAACTCCCATGGTATTCGCTTGCAGTTAAATAGCTAATTTAGAATTTACCTCACAAAATGGAGAATCGGTTAAAGCACCGATGTTCATCATTCATACAATTATTTCTGGAACCACGTGGGGCCAGGCAAGGCGTGCGGGCGGGGAGGGGAGGTTACCACTCGGTTGAAACTCAATCCAACAAGGGTGATAATCGGAGTAGCCAGGCGAGGTTGAGAATCAATCGCTGGCCCGGGAGGTCACGCTTGAGGATGAGATGCCTCAATCTCTGGTCTGTTGCGTTCTCATCGCGCTACGTGAAACCAACCTCGACCCTTGCGATGGCGTGTTGTGCGTCTTGCAGGGCTCACGATGGAGGCGTTGGTGGCTCGCGACAGCTTCCTGATGCGCCTGGCGAAGCGAAGCGCAGCTCCCCCTGTGACTGGGACCCGGGCTCACACACCGCACGGTGACACACACACAGTGACACACACACACCCACACACAGTGACACGCACAGTGACACAGTGACAGTGACACACAGCACGGTGACACACACAGTGACACACACACAGTGACACACACACCCACACACAGTGACACACACACACAGTGACACACACAGTGACACACACACAGCATGGTGACACACACAGTGACACACACACACACAGCATGGTGACACCTACACAGTGACACACACAGTGACACACACACACACACAGTGACACACACAGTGACACACAGTGACACACACACACAGTGACACACAGCACACACACACACAGTCTCATAGACACACAGTCACAGCAAGTGCTGTTAGTAGCGAGTAGCAGCGCCTATGAAGGCCGGCACGGCACAGGAGGTGGTGCGTGACCAGCACCACGCTCGGCCGCCATTGTCTCCCTAGTGGCGATGTTTACTACACCCCGCATCAGGTACTCGTTTGAGGCTGAGCCGACGTAGAGGAGGCCCAGGACCGGTTCAGATAACCGTCACCGGTGCAGGCCGTGAGCGGGAATCGAACTCGGGCCGCCGGGTTTGCAGTGCGGCGTAGCGCTAACCGCTGCGCCACCGCTCCCCACATGTATTGACACGCAAAGACAAAGATCCCCCATATAGCCCGAACAGACTGTTGGGGCAAGTGCCGTTAGCGAGTAGCAGCACCCCTGAAGGTCGGCACGGCGCACGAGGTGGGGGGGGCGGGGTGGGGGGGGGGGGCACCACGATGGAGGCCCTCGCACGTGAACTGAGGGACCGGGTTTGAGCCTGGGTGCAGCGGCCTGTCTCTCTGGGAGGTTCACGGTGGCCGCTTGTCACCCCCCCCCCCCCCCCCCCCCCCCCCAGGTGGAGCGAGGTTGACCCCACAGAGCCCGGAGTGCCACGCGGGGAAGAGACGCAAGGTGGAGGAGGTGGCGGCACGGACGAAGACCACGGGGACAACGGCGGTGGCGGCGGCGGCGGTGGTGGTGGGCGGGCACAGCGAGGGTAAACGGCGTCATCATCAGCGTCATCATCACCGTCACCATCATCACCGTCATTATCACCGTCATCATCATCACCGTCACCATCATCACCGTCACCATCATCACCGTCACCATCATCACCGTCACCATCATCACCGTCACCATCATCACCGTCACCATCATCACCGTCACCATCATCACCGTCACCATCATCACCGTCACCATCATCACCGTCACCATCATCACCGTCATCATCATCACCGTCATCATCATTACCGTCACCATCATCACCGTCACCATCATCACCGTCACCATCATCACCGTCACCATCATCACCGTCACCATCATCACCGTCATCATCATCACCGTCATCATCATCACCGTCACCATCATCACCGTCACCATCATCACCGTCACCATCATCACCGTCACCATCATCACCGTCACCATCATCACCGTCACCATCATCACCGTCACCATCATCACCGTCATCATCATCACCGTCCATCATCACCGTCACCATCATCACCGTCACCATCATCACCGTCACCATCATCACCGTCACCATCATCACCGTCATCATCATCACCGTCACCATCATCACCGTCATCATCATCACCGTCACCATCATCACCGTCACCATCATCACCGTCACCATCATCACCGTCACCATCATCACCGTCACCATCATCACCGTCATTATCACCATCATCACCGTCATCATCATCACCGTCACCATCATCACCGTCACCATCATCACCGTCACCATCATCACCGTCACCATCATCACCGTCACCATCATCACCGTCACCATCATCACCGTCACCATCATCACCGTCACCATCATCACCGTCACCATCATCACCGTCACCATCATCACCGTCACCATCATCACCGTCAACCATCATCACCAGTCACCATCATCACCGTCACCATCATCACCCGTCACTCACTCATATCACCGTCACCATCATCCCGTCATCATCATCACCCGTCATCAGTCAGTCACCGGCACATCATCACCGTCACCATCATCACCGTCACCATCATCACCGTCACCATCATCACCGTCACCATCATCACCGTCACCATCATCACCGTCACCATCATCACCGGTCATCATCATCACCGTCACCATCACACCGTCGTCATCATCACGTCATCATCATCACCGTCACCATCCATCACCGTCATCATCATCACCGTCACCATCATCACGTCCACCATCATCACCGTCACAATCATCACCGTCACCATCATCACCGCACCATCATCCAACGTCACAATCATCACCGTCACCATCATCACCGTCACCATCATCACCGTCACCATCATCACCGTCAGCATCATCATCACCGTCACCATCATTACCGTCACCATCATCACCGTCACCATCATCACCGTCACCATCATCACCGTCACCATCATCACACCGTCACCATCATCACCGTCACCATCATTACCGTCACCATCGTCACCGTCACCATCGTCACCGTCACCATCGTCACCGTCACCCTCGTCACCGTCACCACCGTCACCATCATCACCGTCACCATCATCACCGTCATCATCATCACCGTCATCATCATCACCGTCACCATCATCACCGTCCTCATCATCACCGTCACCATCATCACCGTCACCATCATCACCGTCACCTCCACCATCATCACCGTCACCATCATCACCGTCACCATCATCACCCGTCACCATCATCACCGTCATCTCATCACCGTCACCATCATCACCGTCACCATCATCCCGTCACCATCATCACCGTCACCATCATCACCGTCACCATCATCACCGTCACCATCATCACCGTCACCATCATCACCGTCACCATCATCACACCGTCACCATCATCACCCGTCCACCATCATCACCGTCACCATCATCACCGTCACCATCATCACCGTCACCATCATCACCGTCACCATCATCACCGTCACCATCATCACCGTCACCATCATCACCGTCATCATCATCACCGTCACCATCATCACCGTCACCATCATCACCGTCACCATCATCACCGTCGTCATCGGCATCGTCAGCTGTGTCAGTATGAGCATTGTGTAGATGTGCTGTAGTGTGGTGTGTGCTGTAGCTGCTGTAGGTGTATGCTGTGGGTGTGTGCTGTAGGTGCTGTAGCTGCGTGCTGTAGGTGTGTGCTGTAGATGCTGTAGTGGCTGTAGCTGCTGTCGGTGCTGTAGGTGCTGGCTGTAGCTGCTGTAGGTGTGTGCTGTAGCTGCTGTAGGTGTGTGCTGTAGGTGCTGTGTGTGCTACTGTGTTACAGGAGGCTCTGCGCTGGCCATGCTGAGACTTCGACTCCAGGAGAAGGCAGCAGAGATGAAGAAACCACATAGAAGAGTGAGACTCCATCACCACCACCATCATCATCACCACCATCACTACCATCATCACCACCACCATCACCACCATCAACACCATCAACTCCATCACTACCACCAACCATCATCACCATCACCACCATCACCACCATCACCACCACCATAACCACCATCACTACCATCACTACCATCACCACCATCACCATCATCACCACCATCATCACCGACACCATCACCACCATCAACTTCATCACCACAACCACCACCATCACCACCATCACCTCCATCACTACCATCACCTCCATCACTACCATCACTACCATTACCACCATTACCACAACCACCATCACTACCATCACCACCACCACCGCAACCATCACCACCATCACCACCACCAATACCATCTAGAACATCACTACCATCACCACCACCGTCACCACCAACACCTCCCCCCGTCCCCGTGTCGCCCCCCACAGCCGGCGGGTGCCTCAGGCAGCGCCGCCACCGCCGACACCGCCGACGAGCGGCGCTTGCGGCGCCAGGAGGGGCGGCGGCGCAAGAAGGAGCAGCGGAAGGAGCAGCGCGCCAAGAGCCAGGCCAAGAAGTCCGGGCGCAAGCGGAGCGCGGGGGCCGCGGCGGCGGCGGCGCCAACGGACGACCAGGCCGGACTCCCCGGAGCCGGGGCCGGAGGCGGAGACGGAGTCGGAGTTGGGGCCAAAGCCGGAACCGGAGTTGGGGCTAAAGCCGGAACCGGAGTTGGGGCCAAAGCCGGAACCGGAGTTGGGGCCAAAGCCGGAGTTGGGGCCAAAGCCGGAGTTGGGGCCAAAGCCGGCGTTGGGGCGAGAGCGGTAGGCGGCGAGGGAGGCCCGAGAGGCGGCGTGCCACCGCGGAGTGCCGGGGCCGGCGGGAAAACGGTGAAACTTGAGGTCCGGGCCACGGCGGCAGCGGAGTCGGCGAGCCGGGAGGGAGCGACGGGGAAACCGGGCAAAGGCGACGGCGGCGGTGGCGGCGGCGTTGCCGGCGCCAAGAAGGGGGCCCTGAATTTCAGCCGCCTGACGTTTGACGGCGTCGAGGAGGAGAGGGAGCGGGTGGGGGGGGCGCCCCGGAGCCGGGCGGAGAAGCGCCGGGCCCAGCGAGCGGCGTCCATCGGCGGGGTGACCCCCCTCACCGGGAAGAACTACAAGCAGCTGCTCGCCCGGTGAGACACCAGCACCATCACCCCTAGCACCACCATCAACACCATCACCCCTAGCATCAACAGCACCATCACTACCACCCCTAGCATCACCCCTAGCAGCACCACCACCGCCACCACTACCACCCCTAGCATCGCCACCACTACCATCGCCATTGCCACCACTACTATTAGCATCACCACCATCGCCACCACCATCACCACCACTACCGGTACCATCACCACCAACTACCACCGCTACAACCACCATCAATATAATCGTTGTTGGTGATAGTGATGGTGGTGGTGATGGTGATAGTGATGGTGGTGATGATGGTGATAGTGATGGTGGTGGTGATGGTGATAGTGATGGTGGTGATGGTGATGATGATGGCAGTGGTGATGGTGATAGTGATGGTGATAGTGATGATGGTGATGGTGGTGGTGGGGTCAGGGTGGAGCAGAGGGTGGGGGCTGTGACGGCGGCTCGTGAGAGGGGGGAGGAGGAGCTGGCGAGACGCGTGGAGGAGAAGCAGCGCTGGAGCAACGCCCTCTACAAGGCACAGGTGGCCGCTGCATCAACAACAACATAAACAACATCATCAACAACATAAACAACATCATCATCGTCATCATCAACATCATCAACATCGTCTTCATCAACATCAGCAACATCGTCATCATTAGCAACATCAACAACAACATCAACAACATCGTCATCATCAACAACATAAACATCAGCAACATCAACAACATCGTCATCAACAATATCAGCAACATCGTCATCATTAGCAACATCAACAACATCAACAACATCGTCATCATTAGCAACATCAACAACAACATCAACAACATCGTCATCATCAACAACATAAACATCAGCAACATCAACAACATCGTCATCATCAACAACATCGTCATCATTAGCAACAACAACATCAACAACATCGTCATCATTAGCAACATCAACAACATCAGCAACATCGTCATCATTAGCAACATCAACAACATCAACAACATCGTCATCATCAACAACATAAACATCAGCAACATCAATAACATCGTCATCATCAACAACATCGTCATCATTAGCAACAACAACATCAACAACAGCGTCATCATTAGCAACATCAACAACATCAACAACATCGTCATCATTAGCAACAACAACATCAACAACAGCGTCATCATCAGCAACATCAACAACATCGTCATCATTAGCAATTTCAACAACAGCGTCATCATCAGCAACATCAACAACATCGTCATCGTCAACATCATCAACAATATCAACAACATCATCGTCATCAACACGAACAACGCCAACATCAACGCCAACCCCAACATCATCATCGACCGCCAACATCGCCGTCGACATCACCGCCGTCATGAACATCGTCGTCATGAACGTCACCATCAGCGCCAAGATCAGCGCCAAGATCACCATCAACGCCAACATCAACCCCAGCATCGCCATCAACGCCAACATCAGCACCAACGTTCAACTCCGACATCGCAATCATCGCCAACATCAACACCAACGTTTAACGCCAACATCACCATCAACGCCAGCATCATCGCCAACATCAACGCCAACATCAACCCCAGCATCGCCATCAACGCCAACATCAGCACCAACGTTTAACGCCAACATCATCACCAGCATCATCGCCAACATCATCACCAACATCATCACCAACATCAACCCCAGCATCGCCATCAACGCCAACATCAACACCAACGTTTAACGCCAACATTATCACTAGCATCATCACCAACATCATCACCAACATCAGCACCAACATCATCACCAAAATCAACACCAACGTTTAACGCCAACATTATCACCAGCATCATCACCAACATCATCACCAACATCAGCACCAACATCATCACCAACATCAACACCAACGTTTAACGCCAGCATCATCACCAACATCATCACCAACATCATCACCAACATCAGCACCAACATCATCACCAAAATCAACCCCAGCATCGCCATCAACGCCAACATCAACAGCAACGTTTAACGCCAACATCATCGCCAACATCATCGTCAGCATCGCCATCATCATCACCAACATGAACCCCAACGTTTAACACCAACATCAACATCTCCACCTCTCCCCGCCCCCCCCCCCCCCCCCCCAGGGAGTGAAGCTCAAGGAGGACCCGGTGCGCTTGCGCTCGGCGCTGAAGCGCCAGCAGAAGTTGAAGGCGGCGCGGCAGCGGCGCTGGGAGGCTCGTGCCGGGGAGCTGAGCCAGCGGCAGAGCCGGCGGCAGCAGCGGCGCGACGGCAACGTCGCCGAAAAGCGCCGCGGCCGCGCCGAGCGCAAGCGGCAGCAGGCGCGCAAGCGCGGACGCGTGCTGCCTGGGGACGCCGTCTAGCGGGGGGGGGGGGGGGCAGGGGGGGGGCAGGGGGGGGCAGGGGGGGCGGACTGTAGGGACGGTTGTGATTTCCAACAACAACACCGCTACCACCACTACCACCAACACGACCACCACCAACAACAATACCACTACCACCAACACGACCACCACTACTACCACTACTACCACTAACAACAACACTGCTACCACCACTACCACCAACACGACCACCACTACCACCACTATCACTACTATCACCACTACCACCACTATCACCACCACCACTACCACTAACAACAACACCGCTACCACCACTACCACCAACACGACCACCACTACCACCAACAACACCGCTACCACCACTATCACCACCACAACCACCACGGACAGAGTGGGGGGCACGGAGACAGACAGACAGGCACGAAGGGTAAATGGAGGGTAGGGGTTGAGTGTGTGTAGCGTAGCGAGAACTCGAGAGAGAGACCAGGAGAGAGGGAGGCTCATTTGGGTGGGTGAGTGAGAGGGTTAACGAATGGCTGGGTAGGTGAGCGGGTGAGTGCGTGGGTCGGTGAGTGAGTGAGCGATGTGAGTGAGCGAGTGGGTGAGTGAGTGGGTAGGTGAGTGGGTAGGTGAGTGGGTGAGTCCATGAGCGGGTGAGCGAGTGGGTGAGTTCAAAGAGCGACGATGAGTTTGCTCTCGGCGGACTCTGGCGTGGTGTAGGATACGTGGTGGTGGTGGTGGTGAGTGTCCCGATGAGTTGTTTTTCTTGTTTGGTTGAATAAAGAAGGTCGCAGTGGACCTGTTGCTGGCGCCTTACAAGTTCACTTCGAGCCGACTCTCCCAGGCTTGTTACATCCGGCTGGTTGAAGAGAGGACGCTGGGGTGGATGTGAACGGAGCCTCTCACCTGGCGAAGTGAACAGTGAGGAATGTCCTCGCGGTTCAATAACAACGGGACGCGATGCTCATCGTTGTCGAGTCCGTCTTGTTGAGAGCGACACGTGGGGGGGGGGGGGGGGTTGTTTGTCTTGCGTGTGTCTGTTGTGGACCCCCCTAATGGAACATCTTTGCCAGTTAGAAACATTGAGGCTGGCCTGCCTACGATCCATCCTGGGTTTAACCTACAGGCTGGATTGTGTGAGGAGCTCACAAATCCTTGAAAGATCTGGGCAAAGTCCCATCGGTGAGCTCCTCCGGCAGGCAAGGCTGCGTTGGCTGGGTCATGTAGCCCGCATGCCCAGCCACCACATGCCTAAACAGCTTTTGTTCGGCCGGATCGAGGGGGCTAAACGGGCGCGGCACGGGCTCGAGAAGAGATGGAGTGATGTGGTACAGGAGGACGTGGAGCTGAGTGGACTTGCCGATGACTGGTACCAGCGGTGTCAAGATCGGCCTCTGTGGAGGAGGCTCGTGAAGGACGCTACTGGGCAGTTGAGGCAGTCGCCCTCCAACAACGGAGGGCGGAGGAGCGACGCTCACAACAACGAGCGGAGCGCCGGGTGGCTAAAGCACAGCAAGTTGGTACAGTAGGGGGCACAGGTGGTGCATCAGCCAGTAATCTCGGTCATCTCAGTCGACCCGTGGCACCTGCTGGGTCTGCCCCGTGACCTGCCAGCGGGCGTTCAACACTTCACGTGGCCTCAAGGTGCACATGGCCTGGCACAAGCGTCGTGGTGACGTCACCGCCACTTAGTGGCGAATGGCGGTTGTTGTGTGTGTGTGACACACAGTGTGACACACAGTGTGACACAGTGTGACACGCACAGAGAGTGACAGTGTCACACAGTGTGACACACACAGAGTGCTTGTGGTGGACACGCAAACGACCAACACGGCTCTGATGGCAGCAGCCTCCTCCTCGCTGGCCGCGGCCTCACGAGCAGCAGAGAACAGCGCCTCGAGGCAAACAGAAGAAAGATTTGAAGAGGGAGCGGCGGTTATCATTTGACCATACTTCACCACGCTGGTCATATTGCGGGTCGCATAGAAGTGCGGTACAACAGTGGGGTTGTCCTGCCCTCCAAACTCGCCACTATTGTAGCACCTGGACTGCGTTTGTGTGGTTAGTGGTGGTGGTGATCCCAGAAACTGTCCAGATCTAAAACTGTGATTTTCAGTTTCATGTATTAGATGTCGCCATGTGAGCCATTCGGCTCTTGAATCGGGTGCAACCGCAACAAACAAAACACAAAAACAAGAAAACATCTTAAAGTGACTGTGACAATGCACAAACGGAAAAATTCAGTAAAAAACTGCAAAGTTTTTCAGAAAAATCACCGTACACCAACGCTGGGCAAACATCCTAGTGAGATGCAAGTCAAACAACAACAACCACAAGACAACTTAGATTAAAGCCATCAGTCTAACTCCGTACTACAACAACACAAACATGGCCAAACCAAAATAAAGCCATAAAAGCAATGTAACAGTGATCATAGGAACTGTGGATCGAAACTTCACAGTATACGACCTAAACAACTTGTACTACCAAACCCTGCAGCCATAGCTGGCTGCGTGAGTCACTTCACAACGTGATGATTGGTTTATCCATGCATCGTTACGTTAATGTAATGAAGGCGATTTGAATTTGACAGCATCCCTATTATTGCGGTGCAATGGTTTAGTCTGATTTTGGCATTAAATTCGCGAATGGATCAGTCCCCAAGTGTCGCATTCATTTCAACGTCCGGACCGTACCATCGTGACACCGAGAAGAGGGGGGTGGGTGTTTAATATCAACCTTTGCACGTGTTGTGTGGGGGTTGTTTTATTGTCAGATCGAAAGTGGACTTGGGACTTCGTGCACCCGCTCAGGAATGGATTGGTCCAAGTCCGTTCACGTCAACCCGGTCGCAACCCGTGGGTCATACCATTATTGACATTCAAAGGGGGGTGGTTTTAACGTGCAGTTATTTACTTACCCCCCCCCCCCCCTCTAACGAATTTGGATCAATTCTAGATTTGAAGCTTTCGTGACTGCAAGGATTCATACTCTTAGTTCTTTCGGTAGAGTCACCGTGTAGGTAAAAAATGAAATTAAAATATAAAATCACGACGTTTCGGAGACAACACAAGCTTCCATCTTCAGGTGAAACCGTCACAGCAAAATATCTGTACCTTAACCACTATATAAGGTACAGATATTTTCCTGTGACGGTTTCACCTGAAGACGGAAGCTTGTGTTGCCTCCGAAACGTCGTGATTTTTATTGTTTTATTTTTATTAATTTTTACTTCATTTTTTACCTCCATGGTGACTTTTACCGAAAGAACTCAGAGTGTGTATTTGGACCAGTCCATGTGACATTCATTCATATGGCGGAGCGTACCACTGCGGCACCGCGTAGGGGTTTTTATTCACGTTGCAGGGTGAGTGGGTTTTTGTCACGGATTGAAATGAACTGAAAACTTAAGCCCCCCCCCCCCTGCCCCCCTCTCTAAATTAAATGGATTCGTCCAAGTCGCTCATTAGTTTCAATGACCGGACCGTGCCATTATCACACGGCACAGGGGTGTGATGAAATATAAATAATACGTTCCAGATTTTTTTTCAACAGACTTTTATCAATTATCGATTTGAAGTTTTCGTGACTTCAAGGATCCATCATCTTTGGTTGATGAGAGACTTTTATCAGCTTCTTAGACCCCACCCTGAGCCCCCCTCTAACGCGCATGGATTCGCCCAAGTCGCCTATTAGTTTCTACGGGCAGACCGTACCATATATGACACGAGACAGGGGTGTTTTTTTATCTCACACGGGGTGTTTTTATCTTTACATGTCGTCTATATGTTATGGATTTAAATGATCTGGGTGCTTAGACCCCCACCTTCCTACCCTTCTAACTCGAATACATCCGCCCAAGTCGCTCAATTCGGACCGTACCACTAACGAGCAACACCCAGGCATGGGGGTGTTGTTAGTAAGCACCTCGGAGGTGCTTTGCGTTGTCACGGATTTAATTGAACTGGGTACTTTACCCCCCCCCCTCTCACGCGAATGGATTCGCCCGAGTCGCCCATTCATTTCAATGGGCCGACCGTACCACTTGAGGCGGCGCCCAGGGGGTGTTTGACGGCCAATTCGCGCGCAGTGCGTGCGACTTAATTTGCGGCTACGATTTAAAGGCGGGCTCTGGGTATTTTTAATTTATATTTTCTAAGCACGATAGGAATGCGGAAAGTCCTGCTCAGCCGCTCTTAAAGCGACCTCCTCCTCCCCCCACACACCACACACCACCACCACCGCCCCCCCCGGAACTGGGGAGAGAAGACGGGGAATCGATTTGTGGTGTTCCGATGAGATCGGCCTCGGTCGCGTATCTCGGTGTGCATCAGGTGAGTGTGTACAGGTGTGTGTGTGTGTACAGGTGTGTGTATATGTAGGTGTGTACAGGTGTCTGTGTGTAGTTGTGTAGGTGTGTGTATATGTAGGTGTGTGTATGTGTGTAGGTGTGTGTGTGTAGGTGTACATCAGGTGAGTGTACAGGTGGTACAAGTGAGTGTGTGTGTGTAGGTGTGTGTGTGTAGGTGAGTGTGTCTGTAGCAGTGAGTACAGTGTGTAGGTGAGTGTGTGTGTGTACAGGTCTGTTTTACATGATGCGTGTGTACAGGTGTGTGTACAGGTGTGTGTACAGGTGTGTGTACAGGTGTGTGTACAGGTGTGTGTTTATATGGTATGGATGGGTGAGTGTAAAGGTGTGTGGGTTGTACAGGTGAGTGTGTGTATGTGTGTATGTTTGTATGTGTATAGTAGTGAGTCCATTGCATAGGTGAGTACAGGTGTGTTTATGTACAGGTGTATGTGTGTGTGTAGGTGTATGTGTGTGTGTAGGTGTGTATGTAGCAGTGAGTACAGTTGTGTTTATGTACAGGTGAGTGTATGTATGTAGGTGTGTGTATGTATGTAGAGAGGTGTGTGTATAGTAGTGAGAACATTGTATAGGTGAGTGCACAGGTGTGTTTATGTATAGGTGAGTGTGTGTGTATAGGTGAGTGCACAGGTGTGTTTATGTATAGGTGAGTGTGTGTATAGGTGAGTGTACAGGTGTGTTTATGTACAGGTATGTGTGTAGGTGTGTGTGTGTATAGGTGAGTGTACAGGTGTGTTTATGTACAGGTATGTGTGTAGGTGTGTGTGTATAGGTGAGTGTACAGGTGTGTTTATGTACAGGTATGTGTGTAGGTGTGTGTGTATAGGTGAGTGTACAGGTGTGTTTATGTACAGGTATGTGTGTAGGTGTGTGTATAGGTGAGTGTACAGGTGTGTTTATGTACAGGTATGTGTGTAGGTGTGTGTGTGTGTATAGGTGAGTGTACAGGTGTGTTTATGTACAGGTATGTGTGTAGGTGTGTGTGTGTATAGGTGAGTGTACAGGTTAGTGTACAGGTGTGTGTGTGTAGGTGTGTATGTAGCAGTGAGTACAGTGTATAGGTGTGTACAGGTGAGTGTGTATGTAGGTGTGTGTTTTACATGATGAGTGTGTGTGGGTGGGTGAATGTACTGGTGTAGTGGTATAGTGGTGCGGTGTCTGAACATCGCCAATGGGGAGACAAAGGCGGCCGGGCGTGGTGCTGGCCACCCACCCCCTCGTGTGCCACAGCGCCGGCAGCCTTCACAGGTGCTGCTGCTACTCGCTCACAGCCCCCTGCAGTCTGTTACAGGATACACGGGGGGTTTCTGCCTTTGTTTTGACACTACACAAGGTGACTTTGTACACGAGGTGAGTGGTGTGTGTGTGTACAGGTGAGTGAGTAGGCAGGTGTGTGAGTGTACAGGTGAGTGAGTAGGCAGGTGTGTGAGTGTACAGGTGTGTGAGTGTGCAGGTGAGTGAGTGGGCAGGTGTGTGAGTGTACAGGTGAGTGAGTGGGCAGGTGAGTGAGTGGGCAGGTGTGTGAGTGTACAGGTGAGTGAGTGGGCAGGTGAGTGAGTGGGCAGGTGAGTGAGTGGGCAGGTGAGTGAGTGGGCAGGTGAGTGAGTGGGCAGGTGAGTGAGTGGGCAGGTGAGTGAGTGGGCAGGTGAGTGAGTGGGCAGGTTAGTGAGTGTGCAGGTGAGTTTGTGTAGGTGTGTGTGTGTGTGTGTAGGGGAGTGAGTGTACGGGTGAGTGTACAGGTGAGTGAGTGGGCAGGTTAGTATACAGGTGAGTGGGCAGGTGAGTGAGTGGGCAGGTGAGTGAGTGTACAGGTGAGTGAGTGTACAGGTGAGTTTGTGTAGGTGTGTGTGTGTGTAGGGGAGTGAGTGTACGGGTGAGTGTACAGGTGAGTGAGTGGGCAGGTTAGTGTACAGGTGAGTGGGCAGGTTAGTATACAGGTGAGTGGGCAGGTGAGTGGGCAGGTGAGTGAGTGGGCAGGTGAGTGAGTGTACAGGTGAGTGAGTGGGCAGGTGTGTGTTTACAGGTGTGTGTGTGTACAGGTGAGTGAGTGTACAGGTGAGTGAGTGTAGGTGTGTGTGTATGTAGGCGCGTGTGTGTGGGTGTGTGTGTAGGTGTGTGTGGGTGTAGGTGTGTGAAGGTGAGTGTGTGTGTGTGTGGGTGTGTGTGCACATACCGCACGTGGACACGGTCGAGCGTGATGTACAGAGGGGCGCCACGGTGGCCAGGAGATGTTGACTACCTCGCCTGGTGTGCAGGAGGTCGTGGGTTCAATACCGACCCCTGACGCCTGCTGTATATTTGGAGTTTGTGTGTCTCTCTCATCATCATCACGGTGGCCAGGAGATGTTGACCACCTCGCCTGGTATACAGGAGGTCGTGGGTTCGACCCCGACCCGATCGCCTGCTGCTGTATATCCAGAGTTTGTGCCTCTCTCTCATCATCATCATCACGGCGGCTATGAGATGTTGACTACCTCGCCTGGTCTACAGGAGGTCGTGGGTTCGACCCCGACCCTGACGCCTGCTGCTTCTGCTGTATATTTGGAGTTTGCGTCTCTCTCTCTCCCCGTGGTCGCGTGGATTTAGTCTCCGGGTCCTCCGGATTTTCTCCCTCCACATCGAGAGTCAACATTGCCACCGATCGCTTAGACTGTTTGGCTGCTGCTATAGCTGTCCACGATGAAGATGACGACGACGATGATGATGACGATGATGACGATGATGATGGTGGTATCGGCCTCTTGGTTGAGCTGCTTGTGGTGGCCACGTCGCTTCTGACAGAGACCTCCACGGCAGCTGGGGCCCTGCCTTGTAACTACGAAACAAGTTGTTTAGTTTATACCACGGCGCGTGCGCTGGCCTGCACTTTGCGTCGACTCTAACACGCACTCGAAAACGTAGAGCGTTTTTATTTTTAAATCCTTTATATTAAGTTCACTTGCTTGCTTGCGCGCTTACGACCGTGCAAATCTTTCGGTCGTTTTTAACCCAATCGAGCTGAAATTTTGCACATAGACTCGTTGTGCGTGACAATTTATTTTCGTGAAAAAAAATCCACAATTTTCCACTTTTTAGGAATTTTTTTTTAATATTTAATTTAAAATACCAATGTGATAAAAATGAAACTCTTACTCAAGAAAAACAGAAATAAATAATAAAATAAAACCGATGCCGCGCATATAAAGGATTCATAGTGAAAAACTTTGTTTTTACGGGTTAATTTGTATTGATTACAGTCATCAAAGACGTCATTTCAAATAAAAAGCGTCACGGTCCACACGGGGAAGGGGTGGGGGGGGGTCAGAGGAGACTTGGTTCAGAAACCAGAAACCACGTCACCCGGCCGCCTTTGTCTCTCCCCCACCCCCTCAAGTGCCCGACGTGCCCACCGCCCCCACCAACCGCGCACCCCAGCCACGCGTTATCATCTTAAGGCTGCGTCAACCTAGGGGAGGGCCAGACCTCCTACCCTCCCACTCCTCGTGGTGGCCACCACAGAGGAAGTACGCAATGGAGGAAGGCGACGTTGACCTGTCGAGGCGGCCACAGATGTGACGCGCCGCTCCGCAGGACGACACCTCGTCACGTGGCGCGTGCGGAGCGCTCTGATGCCGGTCGGCAGTGAGTCCGTGGGTCTCCGTGGGTCTTCGTGGGTCTCCGTGTGAGTCCGTGGGTCTCTGTGTGAGTCCGTGGGTCTCTGTGAGTCCGTGGGTCTTCGTGGGTCTCTGTGTGAGTCCGTGGGTCTCTGTGGGTCTCCGTGGGTCTCCGTGCGAGTCCGTGGATCTCCGTGGGTCTCTGTGTGAGTCCGTGGGTCTCTGTGAGTCCGTGGGTCTCTGTGAGTCGGTGGGTCTCCGTGCGAGTCCGTGGGTCTCCGTGTGAGTCCGTGGGTCTCCGTGGGTCTCTGAGTCCGTGGGTCTCTGTGAGTCCGTGGGTCTCCGTGCGAGTCCGTGGGTCTCTGTGGGTCTCTGTGAGTCCGTGGGTCTCTATGCGAGTCTGTGGGTCTCTGTGTGATTCCGTGGGTTTCTGTGTGAGTCTGTGGGTCTCTGTGAGTCCGTGGGTCTCTGTGGGTGTCCGTGGGTCTCCGTGTGAGTCTGTGGGTCTCTGTGAGTCCGTGGGTCTCTGAGTCCGTGGGTCTCCGTGAGTCCGTGGGTCTCCGTGTGAGTCCGTGGGTCTCTGTGCGAGGCCGTGGGTTTCTGTGAGTCCGTGAGTCTCTGCGAGTCCGTGGGTCTCTGTGGGTCTGTGGGTCTCTTGTGTGAGTCTGTGGATCTCCGTGCGAGTCCGTGGGTCTACGTGCGAGTCCGTGGCTCTCTGTGTGAGTCTATGATTCTCTGTGTGAGTCTATGATTCTCTGTGTGAGTCTATGGCTCTGAGTGAGTCTATGAATCTCTGTGTGAGTCTATGGCTCTGAGTGAGTCTATGGCTCTCCGAGTGAGTCTATGGCTCTCTGTGTGAGTCTATGGCTCTCTGTGTGAGTCTATGGCTCTCTGAGTGAGTCTATGGCTCTCTGAGTGAGTCTGGCTCTCCGAGTGAGTCTATGGCTCTCCGAGTGAGTCTATGGCTCTCCGAGTGAGTCTATGGCTCTCCGAGTGAGTCTATGGCTCTCTGAGTGAGTCTGAGTCTATGATTCTCTGTGTGAGTCTATGGCTCTCTGAGTGAGTCTATGGCTCTCCGAGTGAGTCTATGGCTCTCTGAGTGAGTCTATGCTATGAGTCAGCGTTGTACTCCCTGTGGCTGTGCGGTCGACACCCGGACTGCAGCCCAGGCTCTCGGCATCTCTCGCTCGCCTTCCCCGACACGGTCATTGTGAACCGGTAGCTCGTGCGCGTGCCTGCGTGTGTGCGCGTGCCTGCGTGCCTGTGTGCCTGCGTGTGTACGTGCGTGTGTGCGTGTGTGCGCGTGACTGCGTGCCTGTGTGCCTGCGTGTGTGTGCGCGTGACTGCGTGCCTATGTGCCTGCGTGTGCACGTGCCTGCCTGCCTGCGTGTTTGTGGCCGGGCGTGGTGCTGGCCACCCACTTCCTCGTGTGCCGCAGTGCCGGCCTTCATAGGCGCTCAATAACAGCACTTGCCCCAACAGTCTGTTACAGGCTACCCTGGGGATGTTTGTCTTGACAGTATACAGGGTGAGTGTGCACACGTGTGTGTGTGTGTAGAGGTGAGTGTACACACGTGTGTGTGTCTAGAGGTGAGTGTGAGTGTACAGGTGTGTGTGTGTCTAGAGGTGAGTGTGCACACGTGTGTGTGTCTAGAGATGAGTGTGAGTGTACAGGTGTGTGTGTGTGTAGAGGTGAGTGTGTACACTTGTGTGAGTGTGTTTGGGAGTGTGTACACGTGTGTTGGTGTGTACAGGTGTGTGAGTGTACAGGTGTGTGTGTGTGTGAGTGGGTAGGTGCGTTGGCTGGGTCATGTAGCCCGCATGCCCAGCCACCGCATGCCTAAACAGCTTTTGTTCGGCCGGATCGAGGGGGCTAAACATGCGCGGCACGGGCTAGAGAAGAGATGGAGTGATGTGGTACAGGAGGACGTGGAGCTGAGTGGACTTGCCGATGACTGGTACCAGCGGTGTCAAGATCGGCCTCTGTGGAGGAGGCTCGTGAAGGACGCTACTGGGCAATTGGAGGCAGTCGCCCTCCAACAACAACGGAGGGCGGAGGAGCGACGCTCACAACAACGAGCGGAGCGCCGGGTGGCTAAAACACAGCAAGTTGGCACAGTAGGGGCACAGGTGGTGCATCAGCCAATCATCTCGGTCATCTCAGTCAGACTCGTGGCACCTGGGTCTTTCCCGTGACCTCCTGCCGGCGGGCGTTCGACACTTCACGTGGCATTAACGTGGACCTAGCCTGGCACAAGCGTCGTGGTGACATTACCGCCACTTAGTGGCGAATGGCGGTTGTTGTTGTTGTTGTTGTGTGATCGTACAGGTGTGAGAGTTTACAGTAGATTGTACAGGTGTGTGTGTGTGCAGGTGTGTGTACGTGTGTTTGTACAGGTGTGTGTGTGTGTATACAGGTAGGTGTGTGTGTACACGTGTGTGTGTGTACAGGTGTGTGTATACAGGTAGGTGTGTGTGTACACGTGTGTACAGGTGTGAGTGTTTGTACAGGTGTGTTTGTAGGTGTGAGTGTTTGTACAGGTGTGTTTGTAGGTGTGAGTGTTTGTACAGGTGTGTGTGTAGGTGTGAGTGTTTGTACAGGTGTGTTTGTACAGGTGTAGGTGTGAGTGTTTGTACAGGTGTGTTTGTACAGGTGTAGGTGTGAGTGTTTGTACAGGTGTGTTTGTACAGGTGTAGGTGTGAGTGTTTGTACAGGTGTAGGTGTGAGTGTTTGTACAGGTGTGTTTGTACAGGTGTAGGTGTGTTTGTACAGGTGTTTGTACAGGTGTAGGTGTGAGTGTTTGTACAGGTGTGTGTGTGTGTGTGTACAGGTGTGTGTGTGAGTGTTTGTACAGGTG
Organism: Lethenteron reissneri; assembly: GCF_015708825.2. Lineage (NCBI taxonomy): Eukaryota > Metazoa > Chordata > Hyperoartia > Petromyzontiformes > Petromyzontidae > Lethenteron > Lethenteron reissneri. Next base: position 623,617 of record NC_083849.1, read on the forward strand.
TGTGTGTGTGTACAGGTGTAGGTGTGAGTGTTTGTACAGGTGTGTGTGTGTGTACAGGTGTGTGTGTGTGTGTACAGGTGTGTGTGTGAGTGTTTGTACAGGTGTGTGTGTGTGTGTACAGGTGTGTGTGTGTGTGTGCGCGTGAACGCTACAGGAGGGTGGGTGCATCGTCCTCGTCACCGCGTGCGACCCTCCCGCGCGCCTGGGCGGGCACGATGATGACCGAGGTGTCCATCGTGGAGGCGTACGACGCCCACCTGTTGGGCAGCCTCGTCCAGGAGGAGGATGAAGACCGCGACCTGCAACGCGCCCTCACGGCGGGGAGACTCGCGGTGAGGCGGGGACCAGACGCTGACGGGGGAGACGGGGGGAGACGGGGGAGGGAGACGCTGGGAGGGAGACGCTGGGAGGGACACATGGGGAGGGAGACACGTGGGGTGATCCCTTCACTCCAAACCTTCACGTCGTACTCCTCCAACCCCTGCCCCTCCCCCCCCCCCCCCCAGGTGATTGCTGCCAGGGCCCCCCACTCCACGGCGCCGGAGGACGTCCCGCTGGGACCCCACGGCGAGCCGGCCAGCCTGGGGCACATAGAGGTGGGGCACGTGGAGGTGGGGCACGTGGAGGTGGGGCACGTGGAGGTGGGGCACGTGGAGGTGGGGCACGTGGAGGTGGGGCACGGGGAGGTGGGGCACGTGGAGGTGGGGCACGTGGAGGTGGTGGGGCACATCGAGGTGGGGCACGTGGAGGTGGGGGCCGCCGCCGGGGTCGGCCAGCACCGCCGGGGGCCTGGGGCTCAGGCCCTAGGGCGTCTCTCGCAATGTTGTTGACGTTGTTGTTGACGACGTTTATGTCATTGACGTTGTTGAAACAGTTGACGACGTTGTTGGCAATGTTGTTGTTGACATATATGTCGTTGACGATGTTGACATTGTTGACGTTGTTGTTGTTGTTGACGTGCGCCAGGAGTCGGCTCTGCGCCTCTCTGCGCTGAACCTGCGCCTGGAGCAGGAGAACGACGACCTCGCCCGGCAGATCCTGCGCGACAAGGCCTCACTGCGGGCCCAGCTCGACCTGGTGACGCTCACCACCTCACTCACCTACCCGCTCACCTACTCACTCACCACCTCGCTCACCACATCGCTCACCTACTCGCTCACCACCTCGCTCACCACCTCACTCACCTACCCGCTCACCTACTCACTCACCACCTCGCTCACCACATCACTCACCCACTCACCTACTCACTCACCACCACGCTCACCACATCACTCACCTACTCACTCACCACCACACTCACCACATCACTCACCTACTCACTCACCACCTCACTCACCACATCACTCACCTACTCACCACCTCGCTCACCTTCTCACTCACCCACTCACCTACTCACCTACCCGCTCACCTACCCGCTCACCTACTCACTCACCACCTCGCTCACCACATCACTCACCTACTCACTCACCACCTCACTCACCACATCACTCACCTACTCACCACCTCGCTCACCTTCTCACTCACCACCTTGCTCACCACCTCGCTCACTACTTTGCTCACCTTCTCACTCACCTATTCGCTCAACGACTCACCTACTCGCTCACCTACTCGCTTTCCTACCCATCTACTCTCTCACCACCTCGCTTAACTACTCACCTACCAACCCGCCTACTCACCCGCCTACTAGCTCACCTACTCGCCCAGCCACTCGCTCAGCTCACCGAGCTATTACGCCCCATTCACCCAGCCAGTCACTCTCACCCCGCCACTCGCTGCTGGCTTAGTCACTCACCCACCCAGTCACCCACCACTCACCAAATCACCAACCATCGCGCATGGGGTGTCTTCGTGCCTTGTTTATCACACGCGTCTCTCCCCCGCGTCTCCCCCCCCCCCCCCGCGTCTCCCCCGCGTCTCACCCCCGCGTCTCACCGTGTCTCCCCCCGTGTCTCCCCCCGTGTCTCCCCCCCAAGGTGGAGAGCCGGGTGGAATTGCTGACTCAGCAGCTGCAGCTGTTGGGTGTGAGACTCAAGGAGACGGAGGAGGAGAAGAGACGCGCAGACACGGAGACAACGCAGGTTGGTGGGGAGACACGGGGGGAGGGACACGGGGGAGACATGCGGGGGGAGACACGGGGGGAGTGACACGGGGGAGACACGGGGGGAGGGACACGGGGGGAGACGCGGGGGGAGGGACACGGGGGAGACGTGGGGGGAGTGACACGGGGGAGACGTGGGGGGAGACGTGGGGGGAGGGACACGGGGGGGACATGGGGGGAGACGCGGGGGAGACGCGGGGTGAGGGACACTGGGAGGGACACGGGGGGAGACACGGGGGGAGACACGGGGGGAGACACGGAGGGAGACACTGGGGGAGACGCGGGGGGAGACATGGAGGAGACGCGGGGGGAGACATGGAGGAGACACGGGGAGGACATGAGGGGGAGGGGACGCGGGGGGAGACGCAGGAGGGGGGGCACGTAGGTGACCCCTTCACTCCAGACCTTCACACCGCGTGCATCCAACCCCCCCCCCCCCCTGCCCGTCTCTCCGGCCCCGCAGCTGAAGGAGGTGTGCAGGAGGGAGTTGAGCAGCGTGGAGCGAGCGACCGTCGCCAACCACGACGCCATCGCCACCCACAAGCAGGTGCTCACTCCTCGCGGTCACCACGGCCCGGCCAGTGACTCCTAGAGCCTGGGTTCAAGCCCTGGGTCTGGGTGTCTCTCTCTCAGGGGGTTCACGATGGCCGTGTCAGAGACACTGAGACCCTGGGTTCGAGCCCTGGGTCTGGGTGTCTCTCTCTCAGTGGGTTCACGATGGCCGTGTCAGAGACACAGAGATCCTGGGTTCGAGCCCTGGGTCTGGGTGTCTCTCTATCAGGGGGTTCACAATGGCCGTGTCAGAGACACTGAGATCCTGGGTTCGAGCCCTGATGGTGGTGATGGTGATTGATGGTGATGGTGGTGATGATGATGGTGGTGATGATGATGATGATGTCCACAGATGAGCTCCAGACTGAGTGCTCAGCTGGAGGAGCTCTCTGAAGACGGACGGAGGAGCATGGACCTCGTGCGGGTGAGGGGCCCCCTCTCTTCCTACACAACGCCCAGCGGCCAGCAACAATGAGCACTGTGCGGAGAGCGTCAGAGAGCCGTGCGCTGCTGCTGCTGTGGTGGTTGCGGTTGTGTGGGGAGCGGTGGCGCCGCGGTTAGCGCTACGACCCGAGTTGGATTCCCGCTCGCGGCCAACACCGGCGACGATTATCTGAACCGGTCCTGGGCCTCCCCCTAGGTCGACTCGGCCTAAAATGGGTACCTGGTGCTGTGTGTAAACATCGCCACTGGGGAGACAAAGGCAGCCAGGCATGGTGCTGGCCACCCACCCCCTCGTGTGTCACAGTGCCGGCCTTCATAGGCGCTGCTCACACAGCACTTGCCCCTACAGTCTGTTAGAGGCTACACGGGGGATCTTTGTCTTTGTGTGTTGACTCAACGCGAGGGTCGCGCTGTGGGAGACGGAGGGGCGGGAGCCACGTCCGAAATGAGAACAACCACCACCACAACCACCAACCACCACCACCAACCACCACCAACCACCAACCACAACCACCACCAACCAGGACCACAACCACCACCACAACCACCACCACCAAACAGGACCACAACCACCACCACCAACCACAACCACAACAACCCCCACCAACCAGGACCACAACCACCACCACCAACCACAACCACCACCACCACCAACCAGGACCACAACCACCACCACAACCACCACCACCAAACAGGACCACAACCACCACCACCAACCACAACCACAACAACCACCACCAACCAGGACCACAACCACCACCACAACCACCACCACCAAACAGGACCACAACCACCACCACCAACCACAACCACCACCACCACCAACCAGGACCACAACCACCACCACAACCACCACCACCACCCCCACCATCATGGAGAAGGAGATGGAGCGACGGAATCCACCGCTCCGTGAAGTTCGTTTGCGACCCTGAACCCCCCCGCCCCCCCCCCCCCTCTCTGTGTGTCCAGAGTCGATCTCAGGCGTGCGCTCGTTGCTCAGCCCTGCTCAGTGGCTTACTGAAGCAGCGGCAGCAGCAGCAGCAGTGGCAGCAGCTTTCTGTGGCCCAGACCTCGCCCAGTTCCGACCCAGCAGAACTCCACCACGAGACTCTGGAGGAGGAGGTGGTGGAGGAGGTGGTGGCTCTGGAGGAGGAGGAGGTGGTGGAGGAGGAGGAGGTGGAGGTGGTGGCTCTGGAGGAGGTCGTGAGAGACTCCTCGAGTGAGCCACAGGAAGACGAAGACGTCGCGCTCGAACCCCGCGGCGACGAGGTGAAGGTGGAGGAGGTGGAGGGTGACTGCTCGCTGGAGCCGCTGGGAGAGAGCATCTCAGCTGGATCCCTGAACAAGGAGGTGGAGGAGGTGGTGGTGGACAAGGTGGTGGTGGAGGTGGTGGACAAGGTGGTGGTGGAGGAGGAAGAGATGAAGGAGGTGGAGGTGGAGGGTGACTGCTCGCTGGAGCCGCTGGGAGAGAGCATCTCGGCTGGATCCCTGAACAAGGAGGTGGACGAGGTGGTGGTGGACAAGGTGGTGGTGGACAAGGTGGTGGTGGACAAGGTGGTGGTGGACAAGGTGGTGGTGGACAAGGTGGTGGTGGACAAGGTGGTGGAGGAGGAGGAGGATGGAGACGCGTTGAGGAGCCGGCTCGGGGTCGTGCAGCGCGAGTTGGCCGCCTCCAAGCTCCGGCTGGTGGAGGCCGAGTGCACGATCCAGGCGAGTGGTCAGGCTTGTGGGGGCGGCACCAGGCCTCGACTTCGGGGCGGCCGGCGGTGGCGCTGGCCGAGAGGAGAAGCCGGCTTGGGTTCCACTCCCGGACTGGGCGCTGCTTCTCTCTCTGTGTGTGTGTGTGTGTGGAGTTTTTGTGTCCTCTACCCCTGTTCTACAAAATGAGTGAGTGTGTGAGTGAGTTTGTATGATCTCCCCCTGTTGTGCAGAGTGAGTGAGTGGTTGTGTGAGTGTGCGAGTGAGTGGAGTTTGTATGATCTCCCCCTGTTCTGCAGAGTGACTGAGTGAGTGGTTGTGTGAGTGTGCGAGTGTGTGAGTGTGTAGTTTGTATGATCTCCCCCTGTTCTGCAGAGTGAGTGAGTGGTTGTGTGAGTGAGTGAGTTTGTATGATCTCCCCCTGTTCTACAGAGTGAGTGAATGGTTGTGTGAGTGTGCGAGTGTGTGTTATCTCCCCCTGCTCTGCACGGGTTTCCTCCCGGGTTCTCTGTTTCCACTCTCATAGCCAAACCCACACCCACAGTGGAACTGCTATCACCCCCCCCCCAACTGCTCAATGATGGTCACCCTCTGTGTGTCCCCATGTGCGTCTCCGTGTCTCCAGGACCTGCAGCACCGCCTCTCCGTCACGCGGCACGAGCTGGGCGCCAAACGCATCTCCCGCTTTTTCACTCGACCTCAAAGCTCCACCACCTAGCGCTGAACACCCCCAACCACCCCCCGCGATGGTACAGTCCCAATAGGTCGGCGTTCATTGCGGGCCCGTGCCAAGTGTAGACTGTGCCAAGTGTGGACTCCATTGAGCAGAAAAGGGAGATTTTTAACTTAATTCAGTTTCACTTCCAGGATTTTGTGTAAATTATTATCCACCCCCCCCCCCAGTCGCATATATTTTAATGGTATAGTCTCATTAGCTCGAGTTGCTCGGTGGGATGTACTAACTTAATGGATGAATATTCTAGGGGTAGAGGCAATGATTTTATATCCTTCCCACAATAACTTAAATCCACTTTGGGTAATCGTAAGTGAAGTTTGTTGTCTCTCATTGAGAGGGGGTTTTGTTTTAAAAGTCTTGAGTACCCCCCCCTCCCCACAATGTTCCAGTAATGATTGAGTCCTAATCAGTAAACCTATGCACGGACGATACCAATGTTCGTTACTTAGCTATGAAGGGTTGTGTGGGGGGGGAGGTTACCCTCCATTAGTTCCTTAAAATATTTTAGCTATTTAACGCCAATAATGATGCAGTCTTCTTGTGCAAGTAGCCAAACGTCTGTTTACTTAAAATGTTTTCCCCTAATTAGCCTAATCGTGGCGTCCGTCGTTACTATTATAAAAACTAATTCTAAATATCGCGAGGGAAGCTACTTTTTACGGGCACCGCCAGGGCCAATCGGGAGCCGGCATTTTAGTCACGCGGTGCCCTCTGAGCCAATGCGACGCCGACTTAGAACGAGATTGTAGAACTGCAATTTACTTGAGATTATCATAATAACGTTGATTCATTACGATAATTGTTTCGTCGGTTAACTGTGGCGTATCGAAGTGTATGTATTTTCGTTGTTGTTGTTGGCAATGCAGGAATGTTAATTTATACTTGTGTGTGTGTCCTTGCATTTAACCATTGGTGAGGCAGTATCTCTTTGAGATTTCAGGGCGAAAGCGCAGCCCCTGCAAGTTCCTTGCCAGTCCCAATGCTGGTGGAAGTGACCTCGCTCGATAGACCGAGAGAGAGAGACACGGGCGGACACGCACCACATCCTGATTTGATCTACTCTTGCTACACGCCGGCCAGTGATTTGCGTCTTGCGAAGCTGACATGGGAGCTGCCCACCACGTGATCCCACCACGTGACCCCACCACGTGGTCCCACCACATGACCCCACCACGTGACCCCACCACGTGACCCAACCAAAGCTCCCCCGTGTAACCTGCGACACTATTGGGGCCAAGTGCCGTCACTAGCGAGCAGCACCCACGAAGGCCGGCACGGCGCGCGAGGGGCCGGGTGGCCAGCGCCACGCCCGGCCGCCTTTGTCTCCCCGGTGGCGGCGATGTTTACTACACACCGCACCAGGTTACTCATTTGAGGCCGAGTCGACCTAGGGAAGGCCCAGGACCGGTTCGGATAATCGTCGCCGGGTTCGTAGCGCAGTGCGCTGACCGCTGCCGCACCACCGCTCTCCAGATACGAGCAGAAATTCCACGTTCCCATGGTGGGGTCCCAGGCTGTCCTGCAGCTTTGTCCCAATTGGCCGCCTCTCTCTCTGGAGCGAGAGAGCGAGAGAGTGAGGAAGTGAGGTGTGTGTGTTCTACCCCTGTTCCACAGAGGTGAGTGTGACGATGGGTGAGGGTGACTGTGAGTGAGTTTGGTGGGTGAGTGAGTGGGTGTGTGAGTGTGTGAGTGTGTGTGAGAGTGTGTGAGCGAGCGAGCGTGGGTGACCGTGAGTGTGAGTGATCGTGAGTGACTGTGACTGTGAGTGACTGTGAGTGACTGTGAGTGACTGTGAGTGACTGTGAGTGACTGTGAGTGTGAGTGACTGTGAGTGTGAGTGACTGTGAGTGTGAGTGACTGTGAGTGTGAGTGACTGTGAGTGTGGGTGACTGTGAGCGTGGGTGACCGTGAGTGTGAGTGATCGTGAGTGACTGTGAGTGTGAGTGACTGTGAGTGTGAGTGACTGTGAGTGTGAGTGACTGTGAGTGTGAGTGACTGTGAGCGTGGGTGACTGTGAGCGTGGGTGACCGTGAGTGTGAGTGATCGTGAGTGACTGTGAGTGTGAGTGTCTGTGACTGTGAGTGTGAGTGACTGTGAGTGTGAGTGACTGTGAGCGTGGGTGACTGTGAGCGTGGGTGACCGTGAGTGTGAGTGATCGTGAGTGACTGTGAGTGTGAGTGACTGTGAGTGTGAGTGACTGTGAGTGTGAGTGACTGTGAGTGTGAGTGACTGTGAGTGTGAGTGATCGTGAGTGACTGTGAGCGTGGGTGACTGTGAGCGTGGGTGACCGTGAGTGTGAGTGATCGTGAGTGACTGTGAGTGTGAGTGACTGTGAGTGTGAGTGACTGTGAGTGTGAGTGACTGTGAGTGTGAGTGACTGTGAGTGTGAGTGAGGGTGACAGTGAGTGAGTGTGAGTGAGTGAGTGTGGTGGGTGAGTGAGTGGGTGAGTGGGTGAGTGAGTGGGTGAGTGGGTAGGTGAGTGAGTGAGTGTGAGTGAGTGTTCTCTCCCCCTGCTCTGCATGAGCTCCCTCCGGGCTCTCCGCTCCCCTCCCACAGCTCAACCCACACCCACAGTGGATCTGCTATCGGCCACAACCACATCCCCACTGCTCAACAATCGCCTGCAACAAATCCCTCGACTTGCATCTCGCAGCAGCAGCAGCAGCACCATCGCCTCCCCGACTGGTAGAGCAACACGCAGGGACAGCTGCTACTGGGGGTGCCCCTCGGCTACAGACTACAGCAGCAGCAGCAACATCGCCACCCCGACTGGTAGAGCAACACACAGGGTCAGCTGCCACTGGGGGTGCCCCTCGGCTACAGACCACAGCAGCAGCAGCACCATCGCCACCCGCAATGCCAGCAGCTGGCAGGACCCGTGTACCTCGAGTGGGACCGCAGTAATAAATAAATAAACAACGTGCACTTAAACAAAACGTTGTGATCATTGTTGTTAAAAGCTTCTCACCCATCATTAGACCTCCTTTGCCAGTACCAAAATATAATAATAGGGGTTTTCCCATTTTTTTCTGGCAACAAAACTGAAACCTTTTTACGAGGAATAATGTTTGCATTAACCACAATACTTGTGGTCAAAATACAAACAGAAAACAATACTCTGATAATATATGAATTGTCCTTGAAACTGATTGGTCCACACCATTGAGACGAGGCTCAAAAGAAAGCCGTCTCTGGTGTGGACCAATCAGTTTCAAGGACAATGCGTATACTATCAGTGTGTTTTTTTGTTTGCATTTTGACCACAAGTATTGTGGTTAATGCAATAACATGAATCCTTGTAAAAGGTTTCAGTTTTGTTGCCAGAAAAAAGGGGAAAACTCTTATTATAGCTTCTCAACCAGTTGAACACGTGGGAGGCTTTCGCGACCACAAGTCTGGGGACTGTCTGTCCTTCCCCTAGACAACACCCCATGTCACACAGGAGGTGGCGCTCTCATTACACACGTGTAGTAGCTACTGCATGTATAGTAGCTACTACACGTGTAGTAGCTACTGCATGTATAGTAGCTACTACACGTGTAGTAGCTACTGCATGTATAGTAGCTACTACACGTGTAGTAGCTACTGCATGTATAGTAGCTACTACACGTGTAGTAGCTACTGCATGTATAGTAGCTACTACACGTGTAGTAGCTACTATGCATGTATAGTAGCTACTACACGTGTAGTAGCTACTATGCATGTATAGTAGCTACTAAACGTGTAGTAGCTACTGCATGTATAGTAGCTACTACATCTTCTTGGTTCTTTCGGTAAAGTCACGTAGAAGGGAAATAATAAAATAATTCTCACGACGTTTCGGCCACAACGCAAGCAGCCGTCCTCAGGTGAAGACCAGGTCTGTCGGAAAGACAGCGTCTGAATGAACAAAGAGTAGGTCTGAATTCAGACGCTGTCTTTCCGACAGACCTGGTCTTCACCTGAGGACGGCTGCTTGCGTTGTGGCCGAAACGTCGTGAGAATTATTTTATTATGTTTTATTTTATTATTTTATTACTTCCCTTCTACGTGACTTTACCGAAAGAACCAAGAAGATGAATCCCTGCAGTCACGAAAGCTTTAAATCGAAATTTAGCTACTACATGTGTAGATACTACATGTGTGTAGATACTACATGTGTGTAGATACTACATGTGTGTAGCTACTACACGTGTAGTAGCTACTACACGTGTAGTTCATGTAGCTAGTACATGTAGCTACTACATGTGTGTAGATACTACATGTGTGTAGCTACTACATGTGTAGATACTACATGTGTGTAGCTACTACATGTGTGTAGATACTACACTACACGTGTAGTACATGTAGCTACTACATGTATGTAGCTACTTGTGCTACTAGGATCATCCGGCACTGCTCTTTGGTTCTCAGTCGTAAACAGTTTGTGTTTTTAATAATCACGCGGAGAAGTAAAGTGTGGAACTCGCGTGGGCCGTGCTGAGTTTGTGTCGTCGATGGTTCACCACCTGGAGCCAATGTGGGCACGTGTCACGCACCCCCCACAAAGGCCCCCCCCCCCCCCCATTGGTGGCGCTGCCCCCTTTGGGGGGGGAGGGGGGAGGGGTGGTGATGCCACCCCCAGGGGGAGAGGGGTGAGGGGTGGTGGTGGAGGGGGGTGGTGGTGGTGGAGGGGAGAGGGGGTGGTGGTGGTGGTGGAGTGGGGTGGTGGTGTTGGAGGGGGGAGGGGTGGTGGTGGAGGGGGGAGGGGTGGTGGTGGAGTGGGGTGGTGGTGGTGGAGGGGGGAGGGGTGGTGGTGGTGGAGGGGGGGAGGGGTGGTGGTGGTGGTGGAGGGGGGAGGGGTGGTGGTGGAGTGGGGTGGTGGTGGAGGGGAGTGGGGTGTTGGTGGTGGAGTGGGGTGTTGGTGGTGATGTCACCCCCAGAGTACGAGTAATAGACCCGCTGGGCTCGGAGCAAACCGACTGAATGGATCTCAGAGAGGTGTCGCTCCCCGTTGCCGCGCGGTGTCAAGGCGTCGCGACTCGATGTGTCCGTGCCTTCTCTCGCAGGCGATCGTCATCAAGGAGATTGTATGGAGAGAGAAAATACAAGAGGGGTTACAAAAATGACAAAGGGTCCCGTTTTTTTTGCTCAAAAAAGATTTCTCTTTGGTTCTTTCGGTAAAGTCACGTGACTTCACCAGTAAAGTGACGTCACTTCACCGGTAAAGTGACGTAGACTTCACCGGTAAAGTGACGTCACTTCACCGGTAAAGTGACGTCACTTCACCGGTAAAGTGACGTCACTTCACGGGTAAAGTGACGTCACTTCACGGGTAAAGTGACGTCACTTCACCGGTAAAGTGACGTGGACGTTGGCGGCACATCGTTACAAAACTGACGTCAACCTTGAGAGTGATTCACGTGTCGACAGCACACTAGTGGGAGGAGCTACCTGAGTAGTGGGTGGAGCTACATGAGTAGTGGGAGGAGCTACCTGAGTAGTGGGAGGAGCTACCTGAGTAGTGGGAGGAGCTACCTGAGTAGTGGGAGGAGCTACCTGAGTAGTGGGTGGAGCTACCTGAGTAGTGGGTGGAGCTACCTGAGTAGTGGGTGGAGCTACCTGAGTAGTGGGTGGAGCTACCGGAGTAGTGGGAGGAGCTACCGGAGTAGTGGGAGGAGCTACTGGATCGTGTGCCCGTATACAATGTCCACATTCTCATGGTTTTGGCAGTGTCAGCATATGATGGCCACTGGTTATCTTCATCAGCAGCAGCAGCTACGCTCTATCCACTGCTCCATGGATGGTCTCCATCCCCTGGCGACCAGCCGAAGTAATTCGCTGGAGGAGGTCACCCTGGGTCTGTTCCATCGCTTCACTGCGGCTCTGTCATTCCATTTAAAAACAAATCCTGTGTGATAATAAATAATAATAATATTGATCGAATTCGGCTCGGAAAGCCAATTAGGTCGAGGAACTAAAGCAATACCCCTGTAACTATGAATGGTATGTATTTGATGTGTTGAAACAAACTTACTGCATTCAAAGTAAAGTTAATGAGGACGGCTACTTGTGTTGTGGCCGAAACGTCGTGAGAATTATTTTATGATTTTTTATTTTTATTATTTCATTACTTCCCTTCTACGTGACTTTACCGAAAGAACCAAGAAGATGAATCCCTGCAGTCACGAAAGCTTTAAATCGAAATTTAATGTGCCTTGTTTGTGTGAATTTTGCATCCTGCTGAAGTGGATTGGATCGGAATAACGAAACGCGGACTTGGATCTCAGCGGCCACCGTAGTAGGCCAAGATGCCTCAATGCGAATAATTTAGATATTTCGGGTAAATTAATTTCAAACAAAATTATTTCCAACGCAATTTTGTGAGCTTCACTTAGAGAAAACAATTGTAATAGGGTGGACAAATTACGATTTAATTGGTTATAAAAAAGAAAATTCAAGTAGATTTAGCGGAAGTTGGCGCGCGCGTGCCCCTCCACTTCCGACTAAAATTTATTTATTGTTTTTCTTCTCGAGATTAAAATTACATTTTTTTATTTGCTCAACATTTTAACAGTGCGAATATCAATTTAGCACCAAAGACAGCGTTTAACAAAAAAAGGGATTTAGAAAAAAAGTCTCATTAGTTATTACATCACCGACGTAATGACAATTTAAACAATACAAGTTTCACTTCTACCACGGCTACAGCGTCCCAGAATTTGTGTTTGAAAACGCCTTCGAGGCGAGGTGTAAACAATAACAAACTAAATGGTCAAGTTGGTTATTAACTAACGAGTTGGTGCCACTCGACTGCGACCGCGTGTCTCTCCCTCCACCGCTCGCAATGCGGCCCGAGTAGGTAAGTCAAATCCGCGCGAAAAATCGTCATTCTAAGTCGTTAATAAACCTTTTAAAACGTTAAAAATAAAACGGCAACACGCCCACGTGCCGGGTAGCTTACAACAAAACAAACAAGTCGTTCAGAAGTTAATTTTTGTCGTTGGGATGTATCGTCTCAAATTTAACGTCCTTAAGGGGAATTCCGCCCTGTGAGGGGAGCGGTGGCGCAGCGGTTAGCGCGCTACACGCTCAGCCACCAACCCGGCCCTGAGTTCGATTCCCGCTCACGGCCGCCAGCAGCGTCTCGAACGGGCTCGAAGTGTGGAACAACAATAACAACAATCATCGCCACTGGGGAGATAAAGGCGGCCGTGCGTGGTCGCTTGCCCGTCCACCTCGTGTTACCGTTCCGGCCTTCACAGGCGCGACTCGTCCACAGCACTCGCCCCTGAAGTCTGTTTCAACAGTCTGGTAACAACAACAAGATCACTCTTCTTGAGATCACTCTTGTTGTGATATTGTTAACACATTGTCCTGCGGAGGGAGCTGGTAGGAACGTCGGGTTGCACGGTCAATGGCCTGCAGGGTCAACGGCGGCGTGGTGTATTCCGCAAATATTCCCGACTGTGAGGGCGGGCACAAGCCGGCGTGAGTAGGTGAAACGTTGAGTTTTATAAGGGCACCACGGGGTGACCAGCCCCTCCCCACCCAGCCCCACCCCCTCCCCACCCAGCCCCACCCCTCCCACCCCCCACCCAGCCCCTCCGCACCCTCCCCTCCCAGCCCCATCTACCCCCCCACCCAGCCCCACCCCCTCCCCACCCAGCCCCACCCCTCCCACCCCCCACCCAGCCCCTCCGCACCCTCCCCTCCCAGCCCCATCTACCCCCCCACCCAGCCCCACCCTCCCCTCCCCACCCAGCCTCTCCCCACCCAGCCCCTCCCCACCCAGCCCCACCCTCCCCCTCCCCACCCAGCCCCACCCTCCCCCCACCCAGCCCCTCCCTGCACGACGGACGGACGGACACAATAATCCCCTGTGGGCTGGTGTAACCAGGAGGTTCCTACCAGTATTATTTTCTATCTACGCGGCTTTACCAAAAGTCCCAAAGAATAAAAATGTATTTAACGCTTCTGAGAATTTGCAACAAAGCCACGAGAAATGTTGCTGCCTCCGGGCTCTGGAGTAGGCCTCGGCAAGGGAAGGTAATTTACCCTTTTAGCGGGTAAAAGGGTCAAGGTAAAGATGTCGACATGCCAAGGGGTAAGGTCAAGGGTACAGGGTAAAGGTAGCTCGGAAGAATCACCCGGTAGCGTAAAGGTAGCGCGAGGTATTACCCGGTAAATACGGCGCCTTGTTTACCGCTAGAAGCTCCGTGGCGCAGTCCGTGGCCTCCATTTAACAAGTAATATTAAAACAAACTTTTTAAAAAACACAAGTTTATTAGATGTACTCGTGATGGCAGAACTCCACGACTCCAGGAAGTGGCCCCGAAGTTTGCCACAACGTAAGGGACCGTGGCCAATTACAGCCAACGTCAGTTGAGCGTGGACAATTAGACCCAAGCCGAAACATAACATATACAAAATATTGTTTAATAATATTTGTTTTTTTATGATAGAATATAGTATTGTCATCAGTATGACATAAGTATACCAAGTTTGCAGTCGATACCACATTGGGAAGTGGGTTAAAATTGAGTTACAAGATTTTAGGATGCAACAACAACAACAAGCGTGTAAAATTGGAATAATGGAGAGTATTCTACATGAATAAAGCGCTCTACCTTATAGCATTTACCGTTATGAACCTTGTTCATGTGTAGTAAGTAGTACCCCAGTAATTACCCTGTAATCGGGTAATTTGTATGCGGTAAGGGTAAAAGGTAGGGTAAAGGTAGGGTAAAAGGTAGGCTCGTTGCTTTTTACCCATTACCTTTTTTTTACCTTACCTGCTGAAGGGTGAAAGGTAGGGTAGAGTGATTGTATTGTGGCAAGGTAAAAGATAGGGTAAAGGTAGGTTTTTTTTACATTTTAACTTTTACCTTACCTTGCCCGAGGCCTATTGACAACGATGGCAAACACGTGAGAGAGACTCTCTGACTTTCTGAAGCTACTGACATCACATTTGTTATACTGGTAGGAACCCACTGGTTCCATCAGCCCACAGAGGATTATTGTGTCCGTCCGGCGTGCAGGGAGGGGCTGGGTGGGGAGGGAGGGGCTGGGAGGGTGGGGAGGGGCTGGGTGGGGAGGGGCTCGGTGGGGAGGGTGGGGAGGGGTGGGGCTGGGTGGGGCTGGGTGGGGAGGGGCTAGGTGGGGGGTGGGGCTGGGTGGGGAGGGGCTGGTCACCCCGTGGTGCCCTTATAAAACTCAACGTTTAACCTACTCACTCCGGCTTGTGCCCGCCCTCACAGTCGGCCATATTTGCGGAATACACCACGCCCTGGCCGTTGACCCTGCAGGCCATTGACCGAGCAACCCACCAGCTCCCTCCGCAGGAATGTTTTCACGTCACACTGTGTTATCCGTTCTTTTTCCATGAAAAACGATAGTCCCATGTAAGTGTTAACATTCTTTTGAACACCCTGTATTTGCCGTTGCTGATGTTTATCGCCGAAGAGAGCAGGTAGTGTTATTTCCCATCTGAAGGCGCACGTGGCACCACGCATCTTTGGCACGTCGATTCAATCGTTCGGGAGGTCGCAAACGTCGCAGGATCGTCGTGCAAAAGAAATGGGAGAGGTTTTCATCATCCAGCAGTGGATTAACCATGGCTGGTGGCTAGGAGATGTTAACTCCCTCGCCTGGTAGGCAGGAGGTCGTGGGTTCGATCCCGACCGTGACACCTGCTGCTGTATATTTGGAGTTTGCGTCTCTCTCTCATCATCATCACGGTGGCTATGAGATGTTAACTACCTCGCCTGGTGTGCAGGAGGTCGTGGGTTCGACCCCGACCCTGACGCCTGCTGCTGTGTATTTGAAGTTTGCGTCTCTCTCTCACCGTGGGCGTGTGGATTTTTCCCTGGGTCCTCCGGAGAAAAATCCTCCACATTTATAATCAAAGTCACGTGGTTTAAGAGTATTCGGCTGCTATAAATGTCCGTGTGATAAGCCAATCGTTGAGCTGTCATCTGTGGCCAGGTCACTCCTGAAAAAGACTTGTATACCTCAGCGGGGCCTTCCCTGGTCAAATATAAGAGTAGTTCAGTTTCAATAGGTTATTGTTAAGCGAGGACTTTCCGTACTGTATTATTGAAAGCCGGTACGGTCAATGGGAAATCCTCAATGATTCATTGTAATAAGCACCGCCGTGCGTTAAACAGAATCTTAAAAAATTTCCCCGCCTCTGCACTGCCAGCGGTATAAAGATCTTCCACCCCAGAGGTTTGATTCATTCAGCTGCCGGAGTAAGAGCCTTAAACGCCGACCTAATCCAGCACATTGGTAGCGACCAAGTGTGGAAGAGTAGGGCCCAAAAGTACTCTTATTAATACGAGTGGCTTTCTTGAACCTCGGGTATCTGTAGGCTCTTTGGGTTAGCCCCCTTCACTTTGGAGTGAGGTTCCCGGATGCGCGTGAAGGATATGGGATCGACTGTGAGGTAGGGAGCTGTGTGTGTGCGCGTGAGTTGACGGAATGCTCAAGGGGTAGTGATAACAACAACAACAACCGCCGCCATTCGCCACTGTGGCGGTGACGTCGCCACAACGCTTGTACCAGGCCATGTGCACCTTGAGGCCACGTGAAGTGTCGAACGCCCACTGGCAGGAGGTCACGGGACAGACCCATGGCACCTGGCTCTGACTGAGATGGCTGGTCGATGCACCACCTGTGCCACCTACTGAGCCAAGCACGCATCTCGCGGCGTTATCGCGGACTCGACTTCGCCCCCCTACAGCACACGGTATTTATTGTAACGCGGTTTATCCACAACGCCGTGTTCTTCAGGAACGCAACAGCGGCTACCGCCGAGTGGCGGTGAGGTCACCGTGGCGTTTGTGCCAGGCTACGTGCACTTTTTGAAGCGACGCTCGCTCGCAGGAGGTCACGCGGCGGACCCGGGCGCCGTGGGTTGACCACTTGAGGTGGCTCGGCAGAGATGCACATCCATCCGTGATCCCCCCCCCCTCACTGTGCATTAGCCACCCGGCGCCCGGCTCGTAGAGGAGAGGGCGGACACAGCTCGGTAGAGTGATTAACAAAACACTCCTCTGTTTCCCCATCCCATCTCACTACCTCCATATCCCAACTCCCTGTCCCATCTCTCTCTCCCCCTTCTCTATACCCTCCCTCCCTGTCTGTCTCTCCCTCCCTGTCTCCCTCCCTGTGTGTCTGTCTCTCCCTCCCTGTCCCATCTCTGTCTCCCCCTTCTCTATTCCTTCCCTCCCTCTCTGTTTGTCTCCCCCTCCCCGTCTCTCTCCCTGTCCCATCTCTCCCTCCCTGTCCCATCTCTGTCTCCCCCTTCTCAATTCCGTCCCTCCCTCCCTGTTTTTCTCTCTCCCTGCATATCCCCCACCCCTCCCCCCCACCCTCTCCCCCTCCCCGTTACTCATCTCCCCATCCCTCCATTACCTTCGCGTGCGCGCCCCGAACCCGAGGCGTTCGCCATGCACGCAGACACCCACCACGGTCTCCCCGCTCCCAGGGCCTTCGCACGCTGCCACCGCTCTGGAGAAAGGAGGAGCAGGGCCAGGAGGAGGAGGCATTGCGAGGATCATGGGGGAGGCGTTGGCCGTGCTGTCGGCCCCCGTGCGGGACGGGTACCCGCTCGAGGTGCTGCGGCACGAGCCCGACTTCAAGTACCTGTGCGGCGCCTGCGGCCGCCTGCTCAGGGCGGCCGTGCAGGCGCCCTGCGGCCACCGTTTCTGCCACGGGTGCCACAGCAAGCTGGCCACGAGGTGGGGGGGGGGGGTACACTCACGTGTGTGTGTCTGTATGTATGGCTGTGTGTGTGTGACCTCCTGCCAGCGGGCGTTCGACACTTCACGTGGCCTCAAGGTGCACATGGCCTGGCACAAGCGTCGTGGTGACGTCACCGCCACTTAGTGGCGAATGGCGGTTGTTGTTGTCTGTGTGTGTGTCTGTGTGTGTGTATGTGTGTGTGTGTGAGGGGAGCGGTAGTGTAGCACTACGAACCTGGCGACCCGGGTTCCATTTCGTATCACGGCTAACACCAGTGACGATTATCTGAACCGGTCCCGGGCTTCCCCTAGGTCGACTCGGCCTCAAATGAGTACCTGGTGCGGTGTGTAAACATTGCCACTAGGGAGACAAAGGCGGTCTGGCGTGGTGCTTGCCACCCACCCCCTCGTGTACCGTTCCAGCCTTCATAGGTGCTTGCTAACAGCACTTGCCCCACCAGTCTGACAAGGCTATATAGGGGATCTTTGTGCGTGAGTGGGGAGAGGGGGGGAGCTTGAGCCGAGGGAGGTGATTGTATTATACGGTTGTTGAGGTTGTTGTGGTTGTTGCTCCCGCAGGCCAGAGCAATGGTTGTGCCCTCGTTGTCAGGAAGAAGGAACTCACGAAGAGGAATTGTACTCGTCGCCCAACAACCAGGTGACACGCCACAACAATCGCCACCACCACAAGAATCATTGCACCCACACAATGCCACCACCACTACCACCACCACCACAAGAATCATTGCACCCACACAATGCCACCACCACTACCACCACCACCACAAGAATCATTGCACCCACACAATGCCACCACCACTACCACCACCACCACAAGAATCATTGCACCCACACAATGCCACCACCACCACCACAACCACCACCACCACAAAAATCATTGCACCCACACAATGCCACCACCACCACCACCCCAAGAATCATTGCACCCACACAATGCCATCACCACCACCACCACCACAATAATCATTGCACCCACACAATGCCACCACAACCACCACCACCACCAGAATCATTGCACCCACACAATGCCACCACTACCACCACCGCCACAAGAATCATTGCACCCACACAATGCCACCACCACCACCACAAGAATCATTGCACCCACACAATGCCACCACCACCACCACAAGAATCATTGCACCCACACAATGCCATTACCACCACCACCACAAGAATCATTGCACCCACACAATGCCACCACCACCACCACCACAAGAATCATTGCACCCACACAATGCCACCACCACCACCACAAGAATCATTGCACCCACACAATGCCACCACCACCACAAGAATCATTGCATCCACACAATGCCACCACCACCACAAGAATCATTGCACCCACACAATGCCACCACCACCACAAGAATCATTGCACCCACACAATGCCACCACCACAAGAATCATTGCATCCACACAATGCCACCACCACCACAAGAATCATTGCACCCACACAATGCCACCACCACCACCACCACAAGAATCATTGCACCCACACAATGCCACCACCACCACCACCACAAGAATCATTGCACCCACACAATGCCACCACCACCACCACAAGAATCATTGCACCCACACAATGCCACCACCACCACAAGAATCATTGCATCCAGACAATGCCACCACCACCACAAGAATCATTGCACCCACACAATGCCACCACCACCACCACAAGAATCATTGCACCCACACAATGCCACCACCACAAGAATCATTGCACCCACACAATGCCACCACCACCACCACAAGAATCATTGCACCCACACAATGCCACCACCACCACCACCACAGGAATCATTGCACCCACACAATGCCACCACCACCACCACAAGAATCATTGCACCCACACAATGCCACCACCACCACCACCACAAGAATCATTGCACCCACACAATGCCACCACCACCACAAGAATCATTGCACCCACACAATGCCACCACCACCACCACAAGAATCATTGCACCCACACAATGCCACCACCACCACAAGAATCATTGCACCCACACAATGCCACCACCACCACAACTATCACCACCACAACAGCCTCACCACGCACTGCACAGCCCCAGTGACCATCACAGACGCAATATCTCCCACAACCACCACAACGATGACAACAACAACAGCTGCCGCTCATCCCCCTTGCGTTGTCCACCAGTGTTTCCCTGACCGGGCGACTCGCCGTGAGGTGGACCAACTCCCCGCTCGCTGCACCAACCCGGGCTGCTCGTGGTCCGGCATCGTGAGAGACTACGATGTGAGTGAGCGGTCAACGCCCCTCCGCTCGCCCCTCTGATCGTCCCTCCGCTCGCCCTCCGCTCGCCCTCCGCTCGCCCTCTGCTCGCCCTCCGCTCGCCCCTCCGCTCGTCCCTCCGCTCGTCCCTCCGCTCGTCCCTCCGCTCGCCCCTCCGCTCGCCCCTCCGCTCGTCTCTCCGCTCGCCCCACCGCTCGTCCCTCCGCTCGTCTCCTTCTGGAAATGTGTGTGGAATTTGTGTTCTACAGAGTGAGCGTTTGAATGGATAAGTGGGTGGGTGGGTGAGTGAGTGAGTGTGTGAGTCAGTGAGTGGGTGAGTGAGTGAGTAAGTGGGTGAGTGAGTAAGTGGGTGAGTGAGTAAGTGGGTGAGTGAGTGTGTGAGTGAGTGTGAGTGAGTGAGTGTGAGTGAGTGAGTGAGTGGATGAGTGAGTGTGAGTGAGTGTGAGTGAGTGAGTGGATGAGTTCAAGGAGAGACCAGGATAGAGACGGCTCATTTGCTGGGTGAGTGGGTGGGTGAGTGAGTGGGTCAGTGAGTGGGTGAGTGAGTGAGTAAGTGGGTGAGTGAGTGTGTGAGTGAGTGAGTGTGAGTGAGTGTGAGTGAGTGAGTGGATGAGTTCAAGGAGAGACCAGGGTAGAGACAGCTCATTTGCTGTCGTGTGTATATGTGTGTGTGTATATATGTGTGTGTGTAGATGTGTGTGTGTGTGTATATGTGTGTGTACTACGTGTATGTGTACGTGTGTGTGTACAGTTGTGGGGAGCGGTAGTGTAGTGGTTAGTGCACTGCGCTATGAACCCGCCGACCCGACTTCGAAACCCGCTCACGGCCAACACCAGTGACGATTATTTGAACCAGTCCTGGGCCTTTCCTACATCGACTCAGCCTCAAATGAGTACCTGGTGCGGTGTGTAAACATTGCCACTGGGGAAACAAAGGCGGTTGGGCGTGGTGCTGGCCACCCACCCCCTCGTGTGCCGTTCCGGCCTTCATAGGTGCTCATTAACAGCACTTGCTCCAACAGTCTGTTAAGGCTATGCAGGGGATCTTTGTGTTTGTGGTGGTTACCGCACTGGAAGGCATGGGCCAGATCAGCTCAATAACAAGGGTAGGAGGCTGCTAGACTTCTGTGTAGCCCATGGGCTTGTAATTACCAACACGCTGTTCCGGCATCGGCGCATCTACAAAACGTGGATGCATGCCGGGTCCAAGCAAGAACATCTGCTGGACTACATCGTGATAGAGCAGCAGATGCGGGCTCATGTCCTTGACACCAGGACCTACCGTGGAGCTGATCTGCCCACCACTGACCATCGGTTTGTCATCTGTAAGATGCCCCTGCCATTATTCAATTCCAGTGGTGGATGTCCATCTAGGACCCCATTCAAACCCACAGTGGCCTGGCCTCAGCTAGTTGATGAAAGTTTCAAGCGAGAATTTCATCATCGCTTGCAGCTGGGGTTGGCATCGTCCCCCACTCCTCCTGATGTCGAGGGTAAATGGGCGAGGTTTAGGACTGTGGATCATGCAGCTGCAGCGGCTGCTTTTGATACGCGGTCCAGACCTCCCCAGAGACCCTGGCTGACAGAGGAAGTGTTCTGGCTCGCTGAGAAAAAGCGACAGGCCCACTCTCATCGTCTACAGCATCCCACGTCGGTGAATGAAGAGGCTTACCGCAGCCTTCGCTCGGAGGTTCGGAGAGCCGTGACGCGCTGCAAGGATGACTGGTCATCACGGGCTGCTGAGGAGATGGCATCTGCCTCAGTAGCCCATGATCATAAATCACTCGTCAATTCCATCAAAAAAGTTACTTGCGGCACCACACCTATCACCATCCTGATCTGATCTCCAATCCCAGGAACAGGTTTGCAGGTTTGGTGAGCATTTTTGTAGGATTTTGAGGGAGGGGAAATCCCACAGTCCTGAAAACATCATGGGGCAATGTGGGGATGACCCTGCTGAGGCTGCGGTGCCTCAAATATTGGAAGAAGTAGTGACCCTCTGTGAGTAGCTGGCTGGAGTGCCATCTGTTGAAGCACGGAAGGCGATCCAGAGTCTGGGTAAAGCTGCGTGGCCGGGAGTCGGAGCCATTCCCTCTTCGCCTTGGGGTGCGACAGGGATGTCCTCTGGCTCCTACATTATTTAACATTTTTTTGACCACGTAGTTTGAAAAGCCTTCCATTGCTGTATCGGAGGAATCTCTATCTGGTACAGATATTATGGGAGGCTGATCGATGCCCGGGAGCGATCGAGGGATGGCTTCCTATTGGTCAACCATGTTATGTATGCCGATGATTTGGTGATTGCTGCTCATTCAGAGGAGTTGGAGGCGCTGCTGCTTAGACTGGAGCGTGTCACTAAGAGGTGGGGCCTTACCATCAGCGCCACCAAAACTAAGCACCTGCCTGGGTATTTTGTGCCATCAAACACTCCACCTTCTCAACTCCCCTATTGGTGATGGGGCAGTCGTGGAGGGAGTGGCAAGTTTCCCATACCTGGGCAGTGTGCTTATGACCGGCTCCAGTTTAACAGCAGAGGTCTCACTCCAAATCAGTCGAGCGGCAATATATTTTCATCAGCTGTGTAATGCTGTGTGGAAGCTACCTGGTCTGTCACTCCTCACGAAGCTTTGGGTCTTTTATTTTCCCCTCCTTGTCTACGCTTGCGAAACGTGGACCCCCCCTAATGGAACATTTTCGCCATTTAGAAACATTCAGCCTGGCCTGCCTGCGATCCATCCTGGGTTTAACCTGCAGGCTGAATTGTATGAGGAGCTCACAAATCCTTGAAAGATCTGGACAAAGTCCCATCGGTGAGCTCCTCCGGCAGGCAAGGCTGCGATGGCTGGGTCATGTAGCCCGCATGCCCAGCCACCGCATGCCCAAACAGCTTTTGTTCGGCCAGAAAGAGCTAAAGGGGTGCGGCACGGGCTAGAGAAGAGATGGAGTGATGTAGTACAAGAAAACGTGGAGCTGAGTGAACTTGCTGATGACTGGTACCAGCGGTGTCAAGATCGACCTCTGTGGAGGAGGCTCGTGAAGGACGCTACTGGGCAGTTGGAGGCAGTCGCCCTCCAACAACAACAGAGGGCAGCGGAGCGACGCTCACAACAACGAGCGGAGCGCCGGGTGGCTAAAGCACAACAAGTTGGCACAGTAGGGGGCACAGCTGGTGCATCGACCACTCATCTCAGTCAACCTGTGGCACCTGGGTCTGTCCCGTGACCTGCCAGTGGATGTTCGACACTTGACGTGGCCTTAACGTGCACATAGCCTGGCACAAGTGCCGTGGTGATGTCACCGCCACTTAGTGGCCAACGGCGGTTGTTATTGTTTTGTTCGTGTTTGTACATGTGTGTGTGTACGTGTGTGTGTACGTGTGTGTGTGTACATGTGTGTGCGTGTGTGTGTACGTGTGTGTGTGCGTGTGTACGTGTGTGTGTACGTGTGTGTGTGTACGTGTGTGTGTGTGTACGTGTGTGTGTGTGTACGTGTGTGTGTGTGTACGTGTGTGTGTGCGTGTGTGTACGTGTGTGTGTGCATGTGTGTACATGTGTGTGTGTACATGTACGTGCGTGTGTGTGTACGTGCGTGTGTGTGTGCTAGGGTCACGAGTCGTCTTGTGAGCTCCGCTGGGCCGCGTGCCCTGCGTGTGGTGGCCGCGTGCGACTCCGCGAGTTGGCGGAGCACGCCCAGAAGAGCTGCCCCGCACGCACAGCGCCTTGCAGGCACTGCCGGGCACCCTGCACCGCACAGGAGCTGCCGGTGTGCAGAATGCGCACACACACGTACACTCACACACGTACACTCACACACGTACACTCACACACACACGTACACACACACACATGTACACACACACACGTACACTCACACGTACACACACACACACGTACACTCACACACGTACACTCACACACGTACACACACACACACGTACACACACACACGTACACTCACACATGTACACACACACACGTACACACACACACACGTACACTCACACGTACACACACACACGTTTACACACATGTACACACACACGTACACACACACACGTACACTCACACGTACACACACACACGTATACACAAACGTACACATACACTCACACGTACACACACACGTACACACACACACACGTACACACACACACGTGCACTCACACGCACACACACACACGTACACTCACACGCGTACACTCACACACGTACACACACACATACACACACACACGTACACTCACACACGTACACACACACGCAATATACAGCGGGCGTCAGGGTCGGGATCGGCTCTTGCCCCGACAGCCTGTGAGGCTACACCGGGGGTTGATGCTTTTGTGTTTTAGGAGCACGACCTCACCTGCCCAAAGTTCCCCACGACCTGCACTGCGTGCGGGAAGCGCAAGATACCCAGAGAGAAGGTACGTGCGTGTGTGCGTGTGTACGTGCGTGTGTGCGTGTGTACGTGCGTGTGTGCGTGTGTACGTGCGTGTGTGCGTGTGTACGTGCATGTGTGCGTGTGTACGTGCGTGTGTGCGTGTGCACGTGCGTGTGTACGTGTGTACGTGCGTGTGTACGTGTGTACGTGCATGTGTACGTGTGTACGTGCATGTGTACGTGTGTACGTGCGTGTGTACGTGCGTGTGTACGTGTGTACGTGCGTGTGTACGTGTGTACGTGCGTGTGTACGTGTGTACGTGCGTGTGTGCGTGTGTACGTGCGTGTGTGCGTGTGTACGTGTGTACGTGCGACTGTACGTGTGTACGTGCGTGTGTACGTGTGTACGTGCATGTGTACCTGTGTACGTGCGTGTGTACGTGTGTACGTGCGTGTGTACGTGTGTACGTGCGACTGTACGTGTGTACGTGCGTGTGTACGTGTGTACGTGCATGTGTACCTGTGTACGTGCGTGTGTACGTGTGTACGTGCGTGTGTACGTGTGTACGTGCGACTGTACGTGTGTACGTGCGTGTGTACGTGTGTACGTGCATGTGTACCTGTGTACGTGCGTGTGTACGTGTGTACGTGCGTGTGTACGTGTGTACGTGCGACTGTACGTGTGTACGTGCGTGTGTACGTGTGTACGTGCATGTGTACCTGTGTACGTGCGTGTGTACGTGTGTACGTGCGTGTGTACGTGTGTACGTGCGACTGTACGTGTGTACGTGCGTGTGTACGTGTGTACGTGCATGTGTACCTGTGTACGTGCGTGTGTACGTGTGTACGTGCGTGTGTACGTGTGTACGTGCGACTGTACGTGTGTACGTGCGTGTGTACGTGCATGTGTACCTGTGTACGTGCGTGTGTACGTGTGTACGTGCGTGTGTGCGTGTGTGCGTGTGTACGTGCGTGTGTGCGTGTGTACGTGCGTGTGTGCGTGTGTACGTGTGTGTGTACGTGTGTACGTGCGTGTGTGCGTGTGTACGTGCGTGTGTACGTGTGTACGTGCGTGTGTGCGTGTGTACGTGCATGTGTACGTGTGTACGTGCGTGTGTACGTGTGTACGTGCGTGTGTACGTGTGTACGTGCGTGTGTACGTGTGTACGTGCGTGTGTACGTGCGTGTGTACGTGTGTACGTGCGTGTGTACGTGTGTGTGTACGTGTGTACGTGTGTACGTGCGTGGGTACGTGTGTACGTGTGTACGTGCGTGTGTGCGTGTGTACGTGCGTGTGTGCATGTGTACGTGTGTACGTGCGTGTGTGCGTGTGTACGTGCGTGTGTGCGTGTGTACGTGCGTGTGTGCGTGTGTACGTGCGTGTGTACGTGCGTACGTGCGTGTGTACGTGCGTGTGTACGTGCGTGTGTACGTGCGTGTGTACGTGTGTACGTGCGTGTGTACGTGTGTACGTGCGTGTGTACGTGTGTACGTGTGTGTGTACGAGTGTGCGTGTATCAGTGTATGTGTATGTATGAGTGTGTATGTACGTGTTTGTGTACATACGTGTGTATGTACGTGTGTGTGTCCATGCGTGTGTATGTACGTGTGTGTATGTACGTGTGTGTGTACGTGTGTGTATGTATGTGTGTATGTGTCCGTGCGTGGGTACGTGTGTACGTGCATGTACGCGTGTCTGTACATGTGTGTACGAGTGTACATGTGTGTGTACGAGTGTGCGTGTATCAGTGTGTGTGTATGTACGAGTGTGTATGTACGTGTTTGTGTACATACGTGTGTATGTACGTGTTTGTGTACATACGTGTGTGTGTACGTGTGTGTGCGTGTGTGTGTACGTGTGTATGTGTTCGTGTGTGTATGTACGTGTGTGTATGTGTACGTGTGTGTGTGCATGTGTGTATGTGTGTGTGTGTACGTGTGTACGTGTGTGTGTACGTGTGTGTGTACGTGTGTGTGTGTACGTGTGTGTGTACGTGTGGGCGTGTGCGCGTTCTGCACACCCGCAGCTCCTGTGCGGCGCAGGGCGCCTGCAGCGGCCCTTGAAAGGCTCCAAGGGGGGGTGGTGGTGGAAACGTGGCTGCGTGGCCGTCTGGAACTTGTTTTTTTTGCCGCCCTCCCAGCTGCCTCTGCATGAGAAGTCGTGCCTCCGCGTCAAGCGGCCCTGCCGCTTCGCAGACATCGGGTGCCCCTTCCAGGTGCGTCACGGCGATAGCACGCGGCCTCGCCCACCACGCTCCTCCGCCCGTCCACCACGTCACCCACGCACTCCTCCACCCGTCCACCACGTCACCCACGCGTGTCTCCACCCCTCCACCACGTCACCCACACGTGTCTCCGCTTGTCCACCACGTCACCCACGCGCTCCTCCACCCGTCCACCGCGTCACCCACACGCTCCTCTGCCCGTCCACCACGTCACCCACGCGTGTCTCCGCTCGTCCACCGCATCACCCGCCGCGCTGGCGACGTCAGCACGGCACGGCTCGGTTTCCGCCAGTAGACAAGCAGCAGCAGCAGCAACTTCCCGCGCTGGTCGCCGCTAACTCGCCAACTCCCCGCCGAGCAGGCCGAGGCTGAGAAGCTCGCGGGACACGAGCAGCTGGCGACCGCCTCCCACGTCGCCATCCTGCGCTCCTTCCTGCTGCGCTTGCACGGCCTGCTGCCGACTCAGGCCGCTTGCGCCGCCACCGCCGAAGCAGCCGGTGACGGCGGCGGTGGCGGCGGCAGTGGTGGTGGTGCGGCTGCAGCTGCGGCGGGGGCATCGGTCCCGCAGTTGGATCCGGCTTCGGACGGCCGCCTGTCCGAGCTGGCGCTGAGGTTGTCCCGGCTGGAGGTGGCGGTGGCGGCGAGGGGCGGGGGGGGGGCCGCCAGACGTGTCGGGAGGCCGTCGGCGGCCGCCGGGGCTGAAGGAGGAGCCGGTGAGGAGCCGGCGGTTTCACTTCACTCCCGTTTCTGTTTGATGCGCAAACTCGCTAAGACTGCCCGGCTTGGATTCTTGTCGCTGCCGCGTGCGGGTGACATCACAGATGTGACGTCACCGCTCACTTGACGTGCAAAATACATCCATTATTGTGCCCCCCCCCCCAAAATACTAAAGTCTATTTTTATTCTTTTTGCATTGTGTACAGTCTGGAAGCTGCCCACATGCCAAATTTCAAGTTTGTTGCATGTCGGGAAGTACGCTAAACATTTCGAACAGACACACACATTCACAAATTTCCCCTTAATATATTATCTAGATAAACGTGATAAGCCAAATCCTTGAGCTTCTATCATTTGTGAGAGCCAGGTAGCTTCTAAAAAAGAGCCTTAGCTGGTAAAATAATAAAATAGTTTTTACATTCCAATTATAGTGATTGTGAGCAGGGAATCTGTGATCTCGATAGCTTATCAACGATAAGTTCGTGAGCGAGCGCGCCACAAGTTTTTTTAATTCACCTCATTTCTATTCTTAGGTTTTTTCGGTAAAGTCACGTAGGTAAAAAATTTAAATTTAAATTAATTAAAGTAAAATAAAATTTAAATAAAAATCACGACGTTTTGGAGGTAACACAAGCTTCCGTCTTCAGGTGGAACCGTCACAGCACGACTGCTGTATCAAGTAAATGAGAAATTCCAAGAAAACCGTCCTTGTATATATATACTGGTTGAGGGTGGGAGGAGCCAAGGTAGGCCCCTGGATATTATTATTGTGAGGTTCGGTGCGGCTGAAGCCGCTGCTAGGAATGAGCCTTTGTTGTGTAGACTGGTTGAACTGGGAGGTTCCAAGAGTTGTTAAGGTGCGGCTGATGTAAAGGTGCGTGTACATGGGACTGAGCCTTTTGTTATGTAGAGGTGGTGCGGCTGAAACCGCTGTTAGGAATGAGTCTTTGTTGTGTAGACTGGTTGAACTGGGAGGTTCCAAGAGTTGTTAAGGTGCGGCTGATGTAAAGGTGCATGTACATGGGACTGAGCCTTTTGTTATGTAGAGGTGGTGCGGCTGAAACCGCTGTTAGGAATGAGTCTTTGTTGTGTAGACTGGTTGAACTGGGAGGTTCCAAGAGTTGTTAAGGTGCGGCTGATGTAAAGGTGCATGTACATGGGACTGAGCCTTTTGTTATGTAGAGGTGGTGCGGTTAAAGCCGCTGCTAGGAATGAGCCTTTGTTACGTAGATTAATTTCTATTTTCGATTTCGCCGGTGCGGTTGACAGCGGCGCCAGGCGACGGGAAGGAGGCGGCGGCGTTGGCGGCGGTGGTTCCGGCGGCGCTGGAGCAGCGCTGCGCCAGGCTGGAGCGCTCGCTGGGCCCGCTGGAGGCCACCGTGGCCGCGTTGGACCGCCAGGCCGAGCGCTGCTCCGCCGCCGCACGGGAGGCCCACACGCGGCGCCAGGCCGAGCGTGGAGCCGTCGCCACGCTCACCGGCAAGGTGCGGCCACCACCACCACTCGGCCACCGCCACCACCACCGCCACCGCCGCCACCGCCACCACCACTCAACCACCACCACCACCACTCCACCACCACTCAACCACCACCACCACTCCACCACCACCACCAACCACTCCACCACCACTCCACCCCAACTCAACCACCACCACCACCACTCCACCACCACTCAACCACCACCACCACCACCACCACTCCGCCATTCCTCTCCCGTTTAGCCTGGCTCCGCCCACACACCTACACACACACCGATACACACACGTACACACACACCGATACACACACGTACATACACACACACACACCTACACACGTACATACACACACACACACCGATACACACACGTACACACACACCGATACACACACAGTACATACACACACACACACCTACACACGTACACACACACCGATACACCACTACACACACACCGAACCACACGTACATACACACACACACACCTACACACTACACACACACCGATACACACACGTACACACACAACCGATACACACACGTACATACACACACACACACCTACACACGTACACACACACCGATACACACACGTACACACACACCGATAACCACTACATACACACACACACACCTACCACGTACACACACACAACAACCACACGTACATACACACACACACACCGATACACACACGTACACACACACCGATACACACACGTACATACACACACACACACCTACACACGTACACACACACCGATACACACACGTACATACACACACACACACCTACACACGTACACACACACCGATACACACACGTACACACACACCGATACACACACGTACATACACACACACACACCTACACACGTACACACACACCGATACACACACGTACACACACACCGATACACACACGTACATACACACACACCACCTACACACGTACACACACACCGATACACACACGTACATACACACACACACACCGATACACACGTACACACACACCGATACACACACGTACATACACACACACACACCTACACACGTACACACACACCGATACCACACGTACATACACACACACACACCTACACACGTACACACACCGATACACACACGTACATACACACACACACACCTACACACGTACACACACACCGATACACACAACGTACATACACACACACACACCTACACACGTACACACACACCGATACAACACACGTACATACACACAACACACACCTACACACGTACACACACACCGATACACACACGTACATACACACACACACACCTACACACTACACACACACCGATACACACACGTACATACACACACACACACCTACACACGTACACACACACCGATACACACACGTACATACACACACACACACCTACACACGTACACACACACCGATACACACACGTACATACACACACACACACCTACACACGTACACACACACCGATACACACACGTACATACACACACACACACCTACACACGTACACACACACCGATACACACACGTACATACACACACACACACCTACACAACGTAACACACACACCGATAACACACACGTACATACACACAACACACACCTACACACGTTACACAACACACCGATACACACACTACATACACACACACACCTACACACGTACACACACACCGATAACACACACGTACATACACACACACACACCTACACACGTACACACACCACCGATACACACACGTACATACACACACACACACCTACACACGTACACACACACCGATACACACACGTACATACACACACACACACCTACACACGTACACACACACCGATACACACACGTACATACACACACACACACCCTACACACGTACACCCCACACCGATACACACACGTACCATACACACACACACACCTACACACGGACACACACACCGATACACACACGTACATACACCACACCACACCCTACACACGTACACCACACACCGATACACACACGTACATACACACACACACACCTACACACGTACACACACACGATAAACACACGTACATACACACACACACACCTACACACGTACACACACACCGATAACACACGTACATACACACACACATACACCTACACACGACATACACACACACACACCTACACACGTACACACACACCGATACACACACGTACATACACACACACACACCTACACACGTACACACACACCGATACACACACGTACATACACACACACACACCTACACACGTACACACACACCGATACACACACGTACATACACACACACACACCTACACACGTACACACACACCGATACACACACGTACATACACACACACACACCTACACACGTACACACACACCGAATACACACACGTACATACACACACCACACACCTACACACGTACACACACACCGATACACACACGTACATACACACACACAACACCTACACACGTACACACACACCGATACACACACGTACATACACACACACACACCTACACACGTACACACACACCGATACACACACGTACATACACACACACACACCTACACACGTACACACACACCGATACACACACGTACATACACACACACACACCTACACACGTACACACACACCGATACACACACGTACATACACACCACACACCTACACACGTACACACCACACGATACACACACGTACATACACACACACACACCTACACACGTACACACACACCGATACACACACGTACATACACACACACACACCTACACACGTACACACACACCGATACACACACGTACATACACACACACACACCTACACACGTACACACACACCGATACACACACGTACATACACACACACACACCTACACACGTACACACACACCGATACACACACGTACATACACACACACACACCTACACACGTACACACACACCGATACACACACGTACATACACACACACACACCTACACACGTACACACACACCGATACACACACGTACATACACACACACACACCTACACACGTACACACACACCGATACACACACGTACATACACACACACACACCTACACACGTACACACACACCGATACACACCGTACATACACACACACACACCTACACACGTACACACACACCGATACACACACGTACATACACACACACACACCTACACACGTACACACAACACCGATACACACACGTACATACACACACACCACACCTACACACGTACACACACACCGATACACACACGTACATACACACACACACACCTACACACGTACACACACACCGATACACACACGTACATACACACACACACACCTACACACGTACACACACACCGATACACACACGTACATACACACACACACACCTACACACGTACACACACACCGATACACACACGTACATACACACACACACACCTACACACGTACACACACACCGATACACACACGTACATACACACACACACACCTACACACGTACACACACACCGATACACACACGTACATACACACACACACACCTACACACGTACACACACACCGATACACACACGTACATACACACACACACACCTACACACACACCTACACACGTACACACACACGTACACACACACATACACACAACAACAACAACAACCGCCATTCGCCACTAAGTGGCGGTGACGTCACCACGATGCTTGTGCCAGGCCAAGTGCACCTTGAGGCCACGTGAAGTGTCGAAAGCCCGCTGGCAGGAGGTCACGGGGCAGACCCAGCAGGTGCCACGGGTCGGATGACCGAGATGACCGAGATGACTGGCTGATGCACCACCTGTGCCCCCTACTGTGCCAACTTGCTGTGCTTTAGCCACCCGGCGCTCCGCTCGTTGTTGTGAGCGTCGCTCCTCCGCCCTCCGTTGTTGTTGGAGGACGACTGCCTCCAACTGCCCAGTAGCGTCCTTCACGAGCCTCCTCCACTGAGGCCGATCTTGACACCGCTGGTACCAGTCATCGGCAAGTCCACTCAGCTCCACGTCCTCCTGTACCACATCACTCCATCTCTTCTCCAGCCCGTGCCGCGCCCGTCTAGCCCCCTCGATCCGGCCGAACAAAAGCTGTTTAGGCATGCGGTGGCTGGGCATGCGGGCTACATGACCCAGCCAACGCAGCCTTGCCTGCCGGAGGAGCTCACTGATGGGACTTTGCCCAGATCTTTCAAGGATTTGTGAGCTCCTCACACAATCCAGCCTGGTTAAACCCAGGATGGATCGTAGGCAGGCCAGCCTAAATGTTTCCAACCGGCGAAGATGCTCCACCAGGGGGGTCCACGTCTCGCAAGCGTAGAGAAGGGAGGGAATGACCGTGGCCGAGAAGACCTGAAGCTTCGTGCGGAGCGACAGACCAGGTAGCTTCCACACAGCGTTACGCAACCGATGAAAAGATATTGCCGCTCGACTGATTCGGAGTGAGACCTCTGCTGATAGACTGGAGCCGGTCATAAGCACACTGCCCAGGTATGGGAAACTCTCCACTCTCTCCACAACTGCCCCATCACCAATTGGGAGTTGTGGGGGTGGAGTGTCCGATGGTACAAAATACCCAGGCAG
Source organism: Lethenteron reissneri (assembly GCF_015708825.2). Lineage (NCBI taxonomy): Eukaryota > Metazoa > Chordata > Hyperoartia > Petromyzontiformes > Petromyzontidae > Lethenteron > Lethenteron reissneri. Next base: position 656,584 of record NC_083849.1, read on the forward strand.
GTGCTTAGTTTTGGTGGGGCTGATGGTAAGGCCCCACCTCTTAGTGGCACGCTCCAGTCTCAGCAGCAGCGTCTCCAACTCCACCTACACACACACACACGTACACACACACGTACACACACACGTACAAACACACACGTACACACACCTACACACACACCTACACACACACCTACACACAACAACCGCCATTCGCCACTAAGTGGCGGTGACGTCACCACGACACCTACACACACACACACGTACACACACACGTACACACACACACATACACACACACACACGTACACACACACGTACACACACACACATACACACACACGTACACACACCTACACCTTCACACACGTATACACACACGTACACGTACACACACGTACACACGCACACACCTCTCTTCAGGAAGTCCCGCCTCTCTTGACAGAAAGTGCCGCGCCTATTTACAGGAATTATCGCCCCTCTCTACCAGGAAGTGCCGCCCGCCCCCCTCTGTACAGGAAGTGCCCCCAAGTTAAATCTCGTATCGTGCCCCTCACCCACCCCCCTCACCCCCTTCACCCTCCCCCCTCACCCCCTTCACCCTCCCCCCTCACCCCCTTCACCCTCTCCACCCTCACAGACGAAGCTCCCCCCTCTCGCCTTGTGACGCTGCGGCCGCGAGCTGTTAGCTACCTCGCCTGGTGTGCATGAGGTCGTGGGTTCCATCCTGACCTTGATGCCTGCTGCTGTGTATTTGGAGTTTGCGTCCCTCTCTCATCATCATCATCATCACGGTGGCTAGGAGATGTTAACTACCTCGCCTGGTGTGCATGAGGTTGTGGGTTCCATCCTGACCTTGACGCCTGCTGCTGTGTATTTGGAGTTTGCGTCTCTCTCTCATCATCATCATCACGGTGGCTAGGAGATGTTGACTACCTCGCCTGGTGTGCATGAGGTCGTGGGTTCCATCCTGACCTTGACGCCTGCTGCTGTGTATTTGGAGTTTGCGTCTCTCTCTCATCATCATCACGGTGGCCAGGAGATGTTAACTACCTCGCCTGGTCTACAGGAGGTCGTGGGTTCAATCCCGACCCTGACGCCTGCTGCTGCTGTATATTTGGACTTTTCTCACGTGGACTTTTCTCCGGGCCCTGCGGTTTTCCCCTCCACATCTATGAAACATGCGTTTAAGAGTATTGGGCTGCTGCTATACATTTCCATACGATGATGGCAAGCCACTTCCTTTCAGCTATCACTTGTGGCCTGGTCGCTTCTACAAAGACCTGCATAGCTCAGTGGGCCTTGCCTAGTAAAATAAACATTGTTTATATTGTCATCCTCTCAGCCGACAAGGGCAATGCCACTGTCATCATGGACACACACACTCACGCTCACTCACTCTGTGGTACACACTCCACACACACTCACGCTCACTCACTCTGTGAACACAAATCCGTCACCGCTGTTGGCGGCATGAGCCGGAATCCAACTCGGCCTCTCCGCCCGGGGAGCTCTTTGTAGCGCGGTGCTAATCGCGGCGCCACCGCTCTCTCTGCCCCCCCCCCCCTACCCAGATGCAAGCGCTGGAGCGCAAGCTGGCGCTGCGGGAGGTGGCGCTGGCCGACATGACGCTGCGCCTCTCGACCCTGGAGCTCTCGTCCCACGACGGCTCCTTCGTGTGGCGGGTCGGCGACGTGGGCCGGCGCCGCAGCGACGCCGCCAGCGGGCGCCAGCTCGCCGTCTACTCGCCAGGTCGCTAGCGCCGCCCACGGCACCGCAGTGGATTGGCGCTAGCGCCGGGAACGGATGAGCGAGCACGGTGTTTGTGTGTGTGTGTGTTTTTTGGCCTGGCACAAGCGTCGTAGTGACGTCACCGCCACTTAGTGGCGAATGGCGGTTGTTGTTGTGTTTTTGTCGGTGGTTTTGTGGTAATTAATTGGAGGGCAGAGGAGTGACGCTCACAACAACGAGCGGAGCGCCGGGCGGATAAAGCACAGCGTCACCCACACACTCACGTTGGTTATCACGATGGTGGTGGTGGTGATCGTGGTGGTGGTGATCGTGGTGATGGTGGTGATCGTGGTGATCGTGGTGGTGATGGTGGTGATGGCCGTTGTCTTTACGCCGCCCCTTGGTTCTCCGTGTGGCTGCGGCGACCACCGCCACCGCCACGGTCATCATCGGTGCCCCCCCCCCGTGTGCCCGCCGCAGCGTTCTTCACGAGCCGCTACGGCTACAAGATGTGCCTGCGCCTGTACCCCAGCGGCGACGGCGCTGGCAAGGACTCGCACCTGTCGCTCTTCTTCGTGCTCATGCGGGGCGACCACGACGCCACGCTGCGCTGGCCCTTCCGCCAGAAGGTGACGGCAGCGGCAGCAGCGTAGCAACCGTTGTCATAGCAACCGTCGTCGCCAGCATCCTAAAGTAGCGGTGGCGTCGCCAGCATCATAAAGCGGCAGTAGCAGCATCGTCGTAGCAACCATCGCTGCCACCATCGTCACCACCACCGCCATCGCCACCATCACCACCACCACCATCACCACCACCATCACCACCACCATCACCACCATCACCACCGCCACCATCACCGCCACCATCGTCGCCACCACTGCCATCGCCACCATCATCACCATCACCAACACCACCACCACCACCATCACCACCGTAAACCGCCACCGTCATCGCCATCACCACCATCACCACCACCATCACCACCACCACCATCGCCACCATCACCACCATCACCACCACCATCACCACCACCACCAACACCACCATCACCAACACCACCACCATCACCATCACCACCATCACCACCATCACCACCACCACCGTAAACCGCTACCGTCATCGCCATCACCACCATCACCACCACCATCACCACCACCACCATCGCCACCATCACCACCACCACCTACACCATCACCACCACCACCTACACCATCACCACCACCACCAACACCACCACCACCATCACCACCACCACCAACACCACCACCACCATCACCACCACCATCACCATCACCACCATCACCACCATCACCACCACCACCGTAAACCGCTACCGTCATCGCCATCACCACCATCACCACCACCATCACCACCACCACCATCGCCACCATCACCACCACCAACACCACCACCACCATCACCACCATCACCACCACCACCAACACCACCACCGTCACCAACACTACCACCGTGACCCCTCCTCCCCTCCCCCCGCGCCCTCCCCAGGTGACCCTGATGCTGCTGGACCAGAGCTCGCGCCGTGACCACGTGGTCGACGCCTTCCGCCCGGACGCCACCACCTCCTCCTTCCAGCGCCCCACCGGGGACCTCAACGTGGCCAGCGGCTGCCCCCTCTTCTGCCCCCTCGCCCGCCTAGTTTCGTCGGAACAGACCTACGTGCGGGACGACACCTTGTTCATCAAGTGCGTGGTGGACACGACCGACCTGTGACCCCCCCCGAGGATTGGGGGATGGGAGCAACTTGGGGAGACTCGTGCAGCAATGTAGCACCCTCAGGGCACAGGAGGACAGGAGGAGGTGGTGGTGGTGGAGGAGGAGGTGGTGGTGGTGGAGGAGAGGAGGAGGAGGTGGTGGAGGTGGTGGTGGTGGTGGATGAGGAAGTGGAGGAGGAGGAGGCTCTTCCGCAGTGGAGTGGTGCGAGGGGAGCGGCAGGGAGATGGTTGAAGTGGCCTGCGGTGGGTGGGTGGATGGGTGAGTGGGTGGGTGGATGGATTAGTCAGTGAGTGGGTGGAGGGTTAGTCAGTGAGTGGGTGGATGGATTAGTGAGTGAGTGGGTGGATAGGTTAGTGAGTGAGTGAGTGAGTGGGTGGATAGGTGAGTGAGTGAGTGGGTGGATTAGTGAGTTGATGTATGAATGGGTGGGTGAGTGTCTGAGTGGGTGGTTGAGCGAGTGAGTGCGTTGAAGTGTGATGGTTGGTGCTTGTTGTGGTGTTTGTTGTGGCGCTTGTTGTGGTGGTTGTTGTGGTGCTTGTTGTGGTGTTTGTTGTGGTGGTTGTTGTGGCGCTTGTTGTGGTGCTTGTTGTGGTGGTTGTTGTGGCGCTTGTTGTGGTAGGAGGGGCACAGCGTGGCTTGAGCAGGCCGTGGCGCGTCTCCCCGCGCCCTCACGGCGGGCGATGGCTGCTGGGCCAGCGAAGAGCCGTGACGGCCAACGCAGCGGAAGGAAGGGAGGGAGAATATGGAGCAGCGGAGAGGATGTGTCACCCCGAGGGGTTGGAGGAGCCATTGAAGTGATCGGCACCGGAGCACGTGGGGCTAGATGTTGACTGCCTCGCCTGCTATGGGAGGGGGCCGTGGGTTCGATCCCTGAGCAGGCAGCCCTGGTGAACGCAGCGTTGTCTATAAACTGTTTAATCCGACTGGCGTCACGGTCCACATGTCTCTCACTCGCTCACCCACTCGCTCGCCTACTCGCTCACCCACTCGCTCACCCACACGCTCAGTCGCTCACCCACTTGCTCACTCAGCGAGTCGCCCAGTCACTCGCTCACTGGCATGCTCACACGCTCACTCAGTCGCTCACTCGGCCACTCGCTCGCCCACTCGCTCACCCACTCAGCCACTCAGCTGCTCACTCATAATATCCACTCAGCCATCCACTCATCCACTCACCTGCTCATCCACTCATTTACTCACCCACCCACTAATTCACTCACTCTTTCACTCATATCCACTCACTCATTCACTCATCCACTCACTCATCCACTCACTCACCTGCTCACTCATTCACTCATTCACCCACCCACTAATTCACAAATTAAATCTCTCACCCACCTACCCACTCACCGGTGAGTTAAATGACAATCCTGATAGCCAACGACAGCGAATTAAAAACACTGGCTCATCATATGGTGATACTAGCACATCAGATTATCATGGTGAAGTGTTGTCACATTTAACAACTAGAACGGACAGTCTTCTCGACATTGGCCTCCCGTCACAGTAATGTGGAAGTTCCACACAGCCGACGGAGACGCGGGGATTGTCTGAAGGCTGCTGACTTATCAAGTTCAAGTTCATGTATTAGGTACATAGCCCTGTGAGCCATACGGCTCTTGAATCGGGTGCAACCGCAAAAAACTAAAACATGAACAAGAAAACATCTTCAAGTGAATAAGTGACTGAGTGCAAACAGAAAATCCAAGAAAAGACAGCAAAATATTGCAGAAAAAATCACCGTACACTAACGCTGTGTGCAAAAATCCCAGTGGGATGCAAGTCAAACAACAACAACAACCACAAGACAACTTAGATTTACGCACAGCGGCAAAGACGGCTCCGTGAACTGGAAACGCGGTCACGTTCACTCGGCTCACGATATCGGCTCTCTCTCAACTCGGCTCTCTCTAGATTTGAAGCTTTCGTGACTGCAAGGATTTATATTCTTAGGTTTTTTCGGTAAAGTCACGTAGGTAAAAAATTAAAATTAATAAAAGTAAAATAAAATAAAAAAAATCACGACGTTTCAGAGGCAACACAAGCTTCCGTCTTCAGGTGAAGATGGAAGCTTGTGTTGCCTCCGAAACATCGTGATTTTTTATTTTAATTTACTTTTATTATCTTATTGGTTCTTTCGGTAAAGTCACGTAGAAGGAAAATAATAAAATAATTAAAATAAAACAATAAAATAATTCTCACGACGTTTCGGCCACAACGCAAGCAGCCGTCCTCAGGCGTCTGAATGCTGTCTCCCCGACAGACCTGGTTTTCACCTGAGGACGGCTGCTTGCGTTGTGGCCGAAACGTCGTGAGAATGAATTATTTTATTATGTTTTATTTTTTATTATTTTATTATTTCCCTTCTACGCGACTTTACCGAAAGAACCAAGAAGATGAATCCCTGCAGTCACGAAAGCTTTAAATCGAAATTTACTTTTATTAATTAAAATTTTTTACCTACGTGAAAAAAACCTAAGAATATAGGCTCTCTCTCAACTCGCTCAGCTTGCTGGGCTCTCTCCCGTGGGGCGCCCTATTTATTTGTCTCGTGTGCCCATCGTTGACTCGATGTTTGTAAACAGCGGCGTTGGCGACACGTGACGACAATACAGCACCAACGCCACGTGCGGTGTGTCTCGTGTGTTGTGTGTGGTGTGTGTGTCGTGTGTGTATGGTGTGTGTGGTGTGTCGTGTGTGGTGTGTGTCGTGTGTGTGTGTGGTGTGTGTGTAGTGTGTGTCGTGTGTGTGTATGTTGTGTGTCGTGCGTGTGTGTATGGTGTGTGTGTGGTGTGTCGTGTGTGGTGTGTGTCGTGTGTGTGGTGTGTGTGTTGTGTGTAGTGTGTGTGTGGTGTGTGTGTATGTTGTGTGTAGTGTGTGTCGTGTGTGTGTATGTTGTGTTGTCAAGGGACAGACCCAGGTGGTGCCATGGGTCGACTGAGATGACTGCTAGATGCACACAACCTGTGCCCCCTACTGTGCCAACTCGCTGCGTTTCCATCTTCCCGGCACTCCGCTCGTTTTTATTGACGAGTCGCTCCACCACCACTACCACCACTACCACCACCACCACGAGTCGCTTCTCCACCACCACGAGTCGCTCCACCACCACCACGAGTCGCTCCTCCACCACCACCACCACGAGTCGCTCCTCCACCACCACCACGATGATGACGATGATGATGATGATTCGTATTGGGAATAGGATTTCCCCTTTTTTCTGGCAACAAAGCAGCGATGTTAAGATATTCTTGGTTCTTTCGGTAAAGTCACGTAGGTAGAAAATTAAACTAAAGAAAAAAATATATATGGTGATATATAATTATTTTTTATTTATGTAAAAAAAAAATTTAGGTACAAAAATGTAACAAAATTAAAATATATCATATTTTTATTTGGTTTTATGTTTTCTACCCACGTGACTTTACCCTAAGAACCAAAGAGAATGGATTCCTGCAGTCGCAAAAGGTCTCAAATCAAGATCTAAACACGACTCCTGTTTTGTCGCCAGAAAAAAGTGGAAACCTCTTCCCATTTTGTGGCCCTGGCAAGGGAGGTCCCATGAGGAGTTTGTATTATTAGAAGATGCTCTGAGCCAGATCATTGTTGATGCGCAGTGCGAGGAAACGGGCGGCTCACCCCGAGGCAATCCCGGCGGGACCCCGAGAGGTTTCAAAGCTCCTCGTCCTGAGCCGACCGCGAATTCTGTTCGCCAGCGCCGCTCTGGGGGCTTCGTCGCCTGTCCCACAGGGCGACTTGGAGCCGCTCGCTGCGTGTGAAGTTTGCCGCATGGAGCTGGTGCGGAGCCTGGTGTATGTGTTGTTATAAAGAGGCCCTGCGTTTAAAAAAAAAACATAACTATTAAAAACACGCAAATGATTTGCTTGCCCAGTAAAGTAATTGTATTTTTTCATTTGCTATACAGCCAAATAGTACGACAAATTGCTAACTTTAAACACACCGGTCGTTTGTAAAAGTCGAAGGCGGTATAGTACTAGCGTAATAGAGCAAGTGCAGAATCACTGAACCGGAATTGATAGCTTGAAAGCGTTTAGCGCGGGGGCCTTGAAAGTGCGGGGCCCGTAGCTACTACATGTGTACTACATGGGTACTACATGTGTACTACATATGTAGCTACTACATGTGTAATACATGTAGTAGTAGCTACTACGCGTGTTGTAGTAGCTACTACTACGCGTGTAGTAGTAGCTACTACTACGCGTGTAGTAGTAGCTACTACTACGCGTGTAGTAGTAGCTACTACTACGCGTGTAGTAGTAGCTACTACTACGCGTGTAGTAGTAGCTACTACTACGCGTGTAGTAGTAGCTACTACGCGTGTAGTAGTAGCTACACGCGTAGTAGCATCTACACGTGTAGATGCTACTACAAGGAAGGTAGGGGGGGGAAGAGGGAGGAGGGGGGGAGGAGGGAGGGAGAGTGGAGGAGGAGGGAGGGGAGAAGAAGAGAGGGGGGAGGGGGGAGGGGCCCCGGACGCGTCTCGGCGCCACGTGCAGGAGGAGGCGAGACGCTGGGTCAGCAGCAGCGGCGCTGCGGGTGGCTCCATGGTGGCTATGAGATGTTGACTACCTCGCCTGGTGTGCAGGAGGTCGTGGGTTCCATCCTGACCCTGACGCCTACAGCTGCTGTATATTTGGAGTCTGCGTGTCTCTCTCATCATCATCATCATCACGGTGGCTAGGAGATGTTGACTACCTCGCCTGGTGTGCAGGAGGTCGTGGGTTCCATCCTGACCCTGACGCCTACAGCTGCTGTATATTTGGAGTTTGCGTGTCTCTCTCATCATCATCATCATCACGGTGGCTAGGAGATGTTGACTACCTCGCCTGGTGTGCAGGAGGTCGTGGGTTCCATCCTGACCCTGACGCCTACAGCTGCTGTATATTTGGAGTCTGCGTGTCTCTCTCATCATCATCATCATCACGGTGGCTAGGAGATGTTGACTACCTCGCCTGGTGTGCAGGAGGTCGTGGGTTCCATCCTGACCCTGACGCCTACAGCTGCTGTATATTTGGAGTCTGCGTGTCTCTCTCATCATCATCATCATCACGGTGGCCACAGATGTTGACTACCTCGCCTGGTGTACAGGAGGTCGTGGGTTCTATCCCGACCCTGACGCCTGCTGCTGCTGTATAGTTGGAGTTTGCGTGTCTCTCTCATCATCATCATCACGGTGGCTAGGAGATGTTGACTACCTCGCCTGGTGTGCAGGAGGTCGTGGGTTCGACCCCGACCCTGACGACGCCTGCTGCTGCTGCTGTATATTTGGAGTCTGCGTCTCTCTCTCTGTGGGTCGCGTGGATTTTGTCTCGGGGTCCTCCGGATTTTCCCTCCACATTTAGAATCAACCTCAGCAGCCCGCGGCTCGGAGTCTTTGGCTGCTGCTGCTGTGAATTTCCACTCGATGAGCCACGCAATAGACTCTGAGTCATCGACACTGGGGACCTGGGTTCGAGCCCTGGGTCTGGGTCTTTCTCTCTCTGTGAGTTCACAATGGCCGTGTCAGAGACACTGAGTCATCGACACTGGGGACCTGGGTTCGAGCCCTGGGTCTGAGTGTCTCTCTCTCAGGGGGTTCACAATGGCCGTGTCAGAGACACAGAGATCCTGGGTTCGAGCCCTGGGTCTGGGTGTCTCTCTCATGGGGTTCACAAGGGCCGTGTCAGAGACACTGAGTCATCTACACTGGGGACCTGGGTTCGAGCCCTGGGTCTGGGTGTCTCTCTCTCTCAGGGGGTTCACAATGGCCGTGTCAGAGACTCTGAGTCATCTACACTGGGGACCTGGGTTCGAGCCATCGTTCCCTGGCTCCAAGCCGGGACATGACGACCCTCAATGCCGAGGGGTAGTGGAGGGAGTTTCACGCCCCATCTCTGTGTGGTTCACCAACCCCACGCCTCCACAGTGCGGGTTACAGGCAGCCACGTCCAGTGCCGTCACCATCACCACCACCACCACCATCACCACCACCACCGCCACCACCACCACCATCACCACCACCATCACCGCCACCACCATCACCACCACCATCACCACCACCATCACCGCCACCACCACCACTATCACCATCATCACCATCACCACCATCACCACCATCACCGCCACCACCATCACCATCATCAGCATCACCACCATCACCGCCACCACCATCACCATCATCACCATCACCACCATCACCGCCACCACCACCATCACCACCACCACCACCGCCATCACCATCACCACCATCACCGCCACCACCATCACCACCACCATCACCACCATCACCGCCACCACCACCATCACCACCACCATCACCACCACCATCACCACCATCACCGCCACCACCACCATCACCGCCACCATCGCCACCATCACCACCATCACCGCCACCACCACCATCACCACCATAACCGCCACCACCGCCATCACCACCACCACCATCACCACCATCACCGCCACCACCACCATCACCACCATCACCACCACCATCACCACCATCACCGCCACCACCACCATCACCACCATAACCGCCACCACCGCCATCACCGCCACCACCATCACCGCCATCACTGCCACCACCATCACCGCCACCACCACAACCACCACCGCCGCCACCATCACCACCATCACCACCACAACCACCACCACAACCACCACCATCGCCACCACCATCGCCACCACCATCACCACCACCGCCACCACCACCGCCACCACCACCACCATCAGGCGGAGAGAAAATATTTTTGTTTATATGAAGACCGCTCGTGTTGTGATCGAAACGTCGTGGGTTTTTTGCTTTTATTTTTTTCTATTTATTATTAGTATTTTATTTATTTTCTATCTACGTGACTTTACCGAAAGAACCAAGAATACACATCATACATCAACACACAACATACATAAACACACAACATACATCATACATCAACACACATCAACACATCAACACACAACATACATCACACAACATACATCAACACACATCATACATCAACATACATAAACACACAACACGTGAGTTCATCGATGGTGAGTTTGGTGAGTGAGTTGGTGAGCGAGTTGGTGAGTGAGTGAGTTGGTGAGCGAGTTGGTGAGCGGGTGAGCTGGTGAGTGAGTTGGTGAGTGAGTTTGCTGAGTGAGCTGGTGAGCGAGTTGGTGGGTGAGTTTGCTGAGTGAGTTGGTGAGTGAGTTGGTAAGTGAGTTGGTGAGTGAGCTAGTGAGTGGGTTGGTGAGTGAGTTGGTGAGTGAGTTGGTGAGTGAGTTGGTGAGTGAGCTGGTGAGTGAGTTGGTGAGTGAGCTGGTGAGTGAGCTGGTGAGTGAGTTGGTGAGTGAGTTGGTGAGTGAGTTGGTGAGTGAGTGGTGAGTGAGTTGGTGAGTGAGCTGGTGAGTGAGTTGGTGAGTGACTTGGTGAGTTGGTGAGTTGCTGAGTGAGTTTATCACCGACTCGCCGCTCTGCACGCCTCACAGACCACGTGCCACTCCCCAGACGCTCCCTTCCCGCCTTCCACGAGACCCCTGATGATGGTGATGGTCATTCATCGTAATTCATCATCATCAATGGCCATCATCAACACTCATTGCTAACTACAACTTAATCACGTGGCGGGAATTTCCAACCTCTGGTCATCGGCACGGCTGGTCCCGCGAGGTCCGCTGGGAATTGTCGAATGCAAAACATGTTTAGTTTGGAGTTTATTTTCTTAACTTTTTTTTTAAACAATAACCCTCTAAGCTAAACTAACAGGCGCTTCCTCCCCTTCTGACCACGCCGGGATTTGTTGCGGAGCGCATGGAGGGAGGGAGGGTGGTGGTGGTGGTGTAGAATTTCCAACACTCCGTGCGAATTGATTCCTCGGGGGAGAAGGGGGGGGGTCTTCCCGGCTCCCCAAATTAGATTTTCCTCAATTTTCACCTTCCTCGCTCTCTCCGTGTGTCTCTCTCTGCCGCCCGTGTCGTCTCCCAGAGAGGAAACGGTCACGCACTTCGCGTTTCTTTCCATGAGATCACGAGGGGCGTCTCACTCGAAGGTACCGGCGTTGGGTATAAGAGGGACACGTTAGCAGGAGGGAGAAGGAGAGAGTCGTGGGTGACGGAGACACAGAGACACACAGAGACACACAGAGACAGAGAGAGACACAGAGAGAGACACAGAGACACACAGAGACACACAGAGACACACAGAGACACACAGAGACACAGAGAGAGACACAGAGACACACAGAGACACACAGAGACACACAGAGACACACAGAGACACAGAGAGACACACAGAGACACACAGAGACACACAGAGACACACAGAGACACACAGAGACACACAGAGACACACAGAGACACACAGAGACACACAGAGACACACAGAGACACACAGAGACACAGAGACACAGAGACAGAGAGAGACACAGAGACACACAGAGACACACAGAGACACACAGAGACACACAGAGAGACACAGAGACAGAGAGAGACACAGAGACACACAGAGACACACAGAGACACACAGAGACAGAGAGAGAGACACAGAGACACACAGAGACAGAGAGACACACAGAGACAGAGAGACACACAGAGACACAGAGACACAGAGAGACACAGAGAGAGAGACACAGAGACACACAGAAACACACAGAGACAGAGAGAGACACAGAGACACACAGAGACACACAGAGACAGAGAGAGACACAGAGACACACAGAGACACACGGAGACAGAGAGACACACAGAGACACACAGAGACACACAGAGACAGAGAGAGACACAGAGAGAGACACAGAGACACACAGAGACACAGAGAGAGACACAGAGACACACAGAAACACACAGAGACACACAGAGACACAGAGAGAGACAGAGACACACAGAGACACACAGAGACACACAGAGAGAGAGAGACACAGAGACACACAGAGACAGAGAGACACACAGAGACAGAGAGACACACAGAGACACAGAGACACAGAGAGACACAGAGAGAGAGACACAGAGACACACAGAAACACACAGAGACAGAGAGAGACACAGAGACACACAGAGACACACAGAGACAGAGAGAGACACAGAGACACACAGAGACACACAGAGACAGAGAGACACACAGAGACACACAGAGACACACAGAGACAGAGAGAGACACAGAGAGAGACACAGAGACACACAGAGACACAGAGAGAGACACAGAGACACACAGAGACACACAGAGACACACAGAGACAGAGAGACACACAGAGACACACAGAGACACACAGAGACAGAGAGAGACACAGAGAGAGACACAGAGACAGAGAGAGACACAGAGACACACAGAGACACACAGAGACACACAGAGACAGAGAGAGAGACACAGAGACACACAGAGACAGAGAGACACACAGAGACAGAGAGACACACAGAGACACAGAGACACAGAGAGACACAGAGAGAGAGACACAGAGACACACAGAGACACACAGAGACAGAGAGAGACACAGAGACACACAGAGACACACAGAGACAGAGAGAGACACAGAGACACACAGAGACACACAGAGACAGAGAGACACACAGAGACACACAGAGACACACAGAGACAGAGAGAGACACAGAGAGAGACACAGAGACACACAGAGACACAGAGAGAGACACAGAGACACACAGAGACACACAGAGACAGAGAGAGAGACACAGAGACACACAGAGACAGAGAGACACACAGAGACACAGAGACACAGAGAGACACAGAGAGAGAGACACAGAGAGAGACACAGAGACACACAGAGACACAGAGAGAGACACAGAGACACACAGAGACACACAGAGACACAGAGAGAGACACAGAGACACACAGAAACACACAGAGACAGAGAGAGAGACACAGAGACACACAGAGACACACAGAGACACAGAGAGAGACACAGAGACACACAGAGACACACAGAGACACAGAGAGAGACACAGAGACACACAGAGACACACAGAGACACAGAGAGAGACACAGAGACACACAGAGACACACAGAGACAGAGAGAGAGACACAGAGACACACAGAGACAGAGAGACACACAGAGACACAGAGAGACACACAGAGACAGAGAGAGACACAGAGACACACAGAGACACACAGAGACAGAGAGAGACACAGAGACACACAGAGACACACAGAGACAGAGAGAGAGACACAGAGACACACAGAGACAGAGAGACACACAGAGACACAGAGAGACAGAGAGACACAGAGACACAAAAACACACAGAGACAGAGAGAGAGACACAGAGACACACAGAGACAGAGAGAGACACAGAGACACACAGAGACACACAGAGACAGAGAGAGACACAGAGACACACAGAAACACACAGAGAGAGACACAGAGACACACAGAGACAGAGAGACACACAGAGACACAGAGAGACACAGAGAGAGAGACACAGAGACACAAAAACACACAGAGACAGAGAGAGAGACACAGAGACACAGAGAGAGACAGAGAGACACAGATAGACAGAGAGAGAGAGACGTCACAATTGCGAGTGTTTAACAGCGCTACCTGAAGATCCGAGTCGTCGTTTGGGTAAGGTGCGTGATTTCACGTGTCTGTGTGTGTGTCTGTGCATGTCTGTGTGTGTGTATGTGTGTGTGTCTGTGCGGCACTCACTCCGCGTGTCACCCTTCCCCGTGGTGCCAGCTATGCCCGGCAGTCACTCCGCGTGTCACCCTTGCCCGTGGTGCCAGCAGATTCACGAACGGGATACCGACATCAGCGCAAGATGCTGCTGCTCTCCGCAATCACATTCACAGTCATAGCCGGTGAGTTTGTGCGTCTCTGTGCGAGTCTGTTGGCACCTGTGGGTCTCTGTGTGAGTCTGTGTGGGTCTGTGGGTCTCTGTGTGAGTCTGTGGGAGTCTGTGTGATTATGTGGGTCTCTGTGTGAGTCTGTGGCTCTCTGTGTGGGTCTCTGTGTGAGTCTGTGCGTCTCTGTGTGAGTCTATGGGTCTCTGTGTGAGTGTGGGTCTCTGTGTGAGTCTGTGGGTCTCTGTGTGAGTCTATGGGTCTCTGTGTGAGTGTGGGTCTCTGTGTGAGTCTGTGGGTCTCTGTGTGAGTCTATGGGTCTCTGTGTGAGTCTGTGGGTCTCTGTGTGAGTCTGTGGGTCTCTGTGTGAGTCTATGGGTCTCTGTGTGAGTCTGTGGGTCTCTGTGAATCTGTGGGTCTCTGTGTGAGTCTATGGGTCTCTGTGTGAGTGTGGGTCTCTGTGTGAGTCTGTGGGTCTCTGTGTGAGTCTATGGGTCTCTGTGTGAGTCTGTGGGTCTCTGTGTGATTATATGGGTCTCTGTGTGAGTCTGTGTCTCTACCTGATACGTGAAAACTGAATCTGAACACGGCAACAGGCGGGTGGCGTCTCCACGTGTCCCCACACGCCACGACCTGGCGGAGGGCTCGCGACTACTGCCGGGAGGCCGGCGCTGACCTGGCGGTCGTCACCGGCGCCGGGCTCAACGCGAGACTCGCGTCCGCACTGGCGGCGGAGAGCGACGGCAAGTTCTGGATCGGACTGCGGAAGGTTCGGATTGCACCACCAGCAGCACTACCAACACCACTACCACCAGCACCACCAGCAGCACCAGCACTACCAGCACCACTACCACCAGCACCACCACCAACAGCACCACTACCAGCACCACTACTACCACCACCACTACCACCACCACCACTACCACCACTACCACCACCAGCACCACCATCACCAGCACCACCATCACCACCACCAGCACCACCACCAACAAGGGCCTGTGCGTTTTCATGGGATGTAGTTTTCATCAACATCACCATCAACAACAACTCCATCACCATCAACAACTCAATCGACATGAAAAACAACACCATCAACATCATCAACATCGCTATCGATACCACCACCATCATGAACATCATCATCATCACCATCATCGATGCAATCTCATCCGAATCTGAATGCATCCGCTTCCATCTGCCACTACGAACAAGAGCTTTGCGGCTCTTCGGATTCCCCAATAAGACGGCGACCTCTGACCCCGCCTCCGACGCAGGTGGGCGGCCTGCAGTGGAGATGGATCGACAATTCCTCCGCCGACGGATTCCTGAACTGGGCCCCGTCCGAACCGAACAACCTCGCCAGAGAAGACTGCGTCGAGATGTACGTGGTGAGGGGAGGGGCCGGCCACGTGACGGGGGACGACCACGTGACGAGGGAAGGGGCCGGTCACGTGACGGGGGACGACCACGTGACGAGGGAAGGGGCCGACCACGTGGCAGTGCGCCACGCGAGGCACGGCCGCTGGAACGACGAACACTGCGGCAAGAAGAAGCGAGCGCTCTGCGTGATAGGTGGGTTCAAGTTCAGGTCTCTGGGTGTCTCTCTCTCTCTCAGGGGGTTCACAGTGGCCGTGTCACAGACACTGGGGTCTGGGTTCAAGTTCAGGTCTGGGTGTCTCTCTCTCAGGGGGTTCACAGTGGCCGTGTCACAGACACTGGGGTCTGGGTTCAAGTTCAGGTCTGGGTGTCTCTCTCTCTCTCAGGGGGTTCACAGTGGCCGTGTCACAGACACTGGGGGTCTGGGTTCAAGTTCAGGTCTGGATGTCTCTAACGTTCTTGTTTCTCTCGTGCAGGACCAGCCGACACAACAGCTGAACCTACAACAGCTGAACCTACAACAGCCAAACCTACAACAGCTGAACCTACAACAGCCAAACCTACAACAGCTGAACCTACAACAGCCGAACCTACAACAGCTGAACCTACAACACCTGAACCTACAACAGTCAATCCTACAACAGTCAATCCTACAACAGTCAATCCCACAACAGCTGAACCTACAACAGCTGAACCTACAACAGCTGATCCTACAACAGCTGAACCTACAACAGCTGAACCTACAACAGCCAAACCTACAACAGCTGATCCTACAACAGCCAAACCTACAACAGCCAAACCTACAACAGTTGAACCTACAACAGCCAAACCTACAACAGCTGAACCTACAACAGTTGAACCTACAACAGTCAAACCTACAACAGCTGATCCTACAACAGCCAAACCTACAACAGTTGAACCTACAACAGCTGATCCTACAACAGCCAAACCTACAACAGTTGAACCTACAACAGCCAAACCTACAACAGCCAAACCTACAACAGCCAAACCTACAACAGCTGATCCTACAACAGCCAAACCTACAACAGCTGAACCTACAACAGTTGAACCTACAACAGTCAATCCTACAACAGCTGATTCTACAACAGCTGATCCTACAACAGCTGAACCTACAACAGTCAATCCTACAACAGCTGATCCTACAACAGCTGAACCTACAACAGCCAATCCTACAACAGTCAATCCTACAACAGCTGATCCTACAACAGCTGAACCTACAACAGCTGATCCTACAACAGCTGATCCTACAACAGCTGATCCTACAACAGCTGAACCTACAACATCCGAAGAACCTACAGCAGCCGATCCTACCACAGCTGATCTGGATGTGTCTATGGCAGGTGCGTACTCTCCCTCACTCCTCGTGCAGTGCTGTGAGCTGACGTGCCCACGTGACGTGCCCACGTGACGTGCCCACGTGACGTGCCCAGTGTGACGTGCCCAGTGTACCCACCATGTGACGTGCCCACGTGACGTGCCCACGTGACGTGCCCATTGTGATGTGATGTGCCCACGTGATGTGGCCACGTGACGTACCCACGTGACGTACCCAGTGTAACGTACCCACCACGTGATTTACCCACCGCGTGACGTGCCCACCACGTGATTGATGTCAGAGTGGTGGTGCAGTGGTTAGCGAGCTCCGAAGCCGAGTCGATCTAGGGACTCCCTTAGATCAACTCAGCCTCAAATGAGTAACCTGGCGTAGCGGTGGTGCAGTAAACATCGCCACTTGGGGAGACAAAGGCGGCCGGGCGTGGTGGTGGTAGCCACCCACCCCCCCCTCGTGTGCCACAGCGCCGGCAGCCTTCACAGCTGCTGCTCACACATCCTGTGACGGCTACACGGGGGATCTTTGTCGTTGTCTGCAGGGCGCAGGAGGGCGGGGGAGAGGGCAGCAGCTGCCGGGGCAGCCGCTGTGCTCGCCACGCTGGGGGGGGGGGCAGCGGGGCTGGCGGTGGCGCTGTGGAGGAGGAAGAAAGGTGAGGGGGGTGAGGGGGTGAGGGGATGAGAGTGTGAGTGAGAGAGTGTGAGAGTGAGTGAGTGTGAGAGTGTGTGTGAGTGAGTGTGTGTAAGTGAGAGTGTGTGAGAGTGGGTGAGTGAGAGAGTGTGAGAGTGTGTGAGTGAGAGAGTGAGAGAGTGTGAGAGTGTGAGTGAGAGAGTGTGTGTGAGTGAGTGTGTGTAAGTGAGAGTGTGTGAGAGTGAGTGAGTGAGAGAGTGTGAGAGTGTGTGAGTGAGAGAGTGTGTGTGAGTGAGTGTGTGTAAGTGAGAGTGTGTGAGAGTGGGTGAGTGAGAGAGTGTGAGAGTGAGTGAGTGTGAGAGTGTGTGTGAGTGAGTGTGTGTAAGTGAGAGTGTGTGAGAGTGGGTGAGTGAGAGAGTGTGAGAGTGTGTGAGTGAGAGAGTGAGAGAGTGTGAGAGTGTGTGAGTGAGTGTGAGTGCTCGCCACGCTGGGGGGGGGGGGGGGGGGCAGCGGGGCTGGTGGCGCTGTGGAGGAGGAGGAAAGGTGAGGAGAGTGAGGGTGAGGGGGTGAGAGGGTGAGAGTGTGAGTGAGTATGAGAGTGAGTGTGAGAGTGTGTGTGTGAGTGAGAGAGAGAGTGTGAGTGAGAGAGTGTGAGAGAGTGAGAGAGTGTGTGAGAGTGTGAGTGTGTGTGAGAGTGTGAGTGTGTGTGAGAGAGTGAGTGTGTGAGTGAGTGTGTGAGTGTGTGTATGAGAGAGTGACTGTGTGATTGGGTGAGTCTGTGAGAGGTTGAGAATGAGTGTGTGAGTGTGTGAGAGAGTGTGAGTGTGTGAGTGTGTGTGAGTCTGTAAGTGTGTGTGAGTCTGTGAGTGTGTGATTGGGTGAGTGTGTGAGTGTGTGATTGGGTGAGTGTGTGAGTGTGTGATTGGGTGAGTGAGTGTGTGAGTGAGGTCACATAAATCAGTGACGCTACCCGCTAACAGCACTTGCCCTAACAGTGGATCAGGGCTACACGGGGGACCTTTGCCTGTGGTGTGCACTCTCTCTGTGTATGGTGCTGCTCTGCACTGTCACACGATGACTCAGAACCTCTTCTGCGATTCTCGTCCCAGGTGCCTGTGACTTGGAGAGGCGTCGGACCAGGTAGGCTGGCCCGCACTCGATCCGCTCAGCCGTAAATCACAGCGCACGTTTCTCTGTTCGCCCAGACGTGATGAGTGAAGCAGCCGCTCACTCACTCACCCACTCACTCACCCACTCACTCACCCACTCACTCACTCACCCACTCACTCACCCACTCACTCACCCACTCACTTACCCAGTCGCTCACTCACTCACCCAGTCGCTCGCTCACTCACTCACCCAGTCGCTCACTCACTAACTCATCCACTCACTCACCAAGTCGCTTACTCACTCACCCAGTCGCTCGCTCACTCACTCACCCAGTCGCTCGCTCGCTCACACACCCAGTCACTCACTCACCCAGTCACTCACTCACTCACCCACTCACCCAGTCACTCACTCACCCAGTCACTCACTCACTCACTCACCCAGTCGCTCACTCACTCACTCATCCACTCACTCACCCTGTCACTCGCTCGCTCACCAAGTCGCTCGTTTACTCACTCACTGACTATCCCACTCACCCAGTCACTCACCCAATTACTAAGCGGTGGTGGTGGTGGTGGTGATGATGTTGTTGGTGATGGTGGTGGTGATGTTGATGTTGTTGGTGGTGATGATGATGTTGTTGGTGGCGGTAATGATGTTGGTGGTGATGATGTTGTTGGTTGTGGTGGTGATGTTGTTGTTGGTGGTGATGTGGTTGGTGGTGGTGACGTTGGTGGTGGTGATGATGTTGGTGGTGGCGATGTCTTCCAGTGATCAGCCACACACCGAGACGTTCACGGAGCGAGGGGAGTGGAAGTCGTCACCACAGGAGGCTGGGGACTTTGTGTAGACGGAGACTCGCGGAGCCCAGAGAGGTGAGAGCTTGGGGGGTGGCGGTGGTCGTGGTGATGATGATGATGGTGGGGATGGTGGTGGTGGTGGTGATGATGATGATAGTAGTGGTGGTGGTGATGGTGGTGGTGATGATGATGATGGTAGTGCTGGTGGTGGTGATGGTGGTGATGATGATGATGATGATAGTGGTGGTGGTGGTCATGGTGGTGGTGATGATGATGATGATAATGGTGGTGGTGGTGATGGTGGTGGTGATGATGATGATGATAGTGGTGGTGGTGGTGATGGTGGTGGTGATGATGATGATGGTGGGGATGGTGGTGGTGATGATGATGATAGTGGTGGGGATGGTGGTGGTGATGATGATGATGATAGTGGTGGTGGTGGTGGTGATGGTGGTGGTGATGATGATGATAGTGGTGGTGGTGGTCATGGTGGTGGTGATGATGATGATGATAGTGGTGGTGGTGGTGGTGATGATGATGATAGTGGTGGTGGTGATGGTGGTGGTGATGATGATGATAGTGGTGGTGGTGGTGATGGTGGTGATGATGATGATGGTGGGGATGGTGGTGGTGGTGGTGGTGATAGTGGTGATGATGGTGATGATAGTGGTGGTGATGATGATAGTGGTGTTGATGGTGGTGATGATGATGATAGTGGTGGGGATGGTGGTGGTGATGATGATAGTGGTGGTGGTGATGATGATGGCTGTGGTGGTGGTGTTGATGGTGATTGTGGTGATGATGATGGTGGTGGTGGTGGTGTTGGTGGTGGTGATGATGATAGTTGTGGTGGTGGTGACGGTAATAGTGGTGGTGGCGATGATGGTGATGGCGGTACTAATGATGATGATGCTGCTGCTGATGATGATGATTCTGCTGATGATGATGCTGCTGCTGCTGCTGATGATGCTGCTGCTGCTGGTGATGATGATGGTGATGATGGTGATGATGATGCTGCTGCTGATGATGATGATGATTCTGCTGCTGATGATGCTGCTGCTGATGATGATGATGGTGATGATGATGGTGATGATGATGGTGATGCTGCTGCTGCTGCTGCTGCTGATGATGATGATGATGATGCTGCTGCTGCTGATGATGATGCTGCTGGTGATGATGATGATGATGCTGCTGCTGATGATGATGATGATGCTGCTGCTGGTGATGATAATGGTGATGATGATGCTGCTGCTGCTGCTGATGATGCTGCTGCTGGTGATGATGATGATGATGCTGCTGCTGATGATGGTGATGATGATTCTGCTGCTGATGATGACGCTGCTGCTGCTGATGATGATGCTGATGAGGATGTTGCTGATGCTGCTGCTGAAACCCTCTCCGTGTGTCATTGCAGATCTCACCGCGAGACGTCGCAGTAGAAGTCGAGAGTCCGACCACGGCTGGAACTTGTAGCGAGTTCACACTGGGACCGCGCCCCACGTGACCCTCCTGGAATCTCACAGCCTTAGGGGTCGCAGGTTCGACTCCCATACAGAGGCCTCGTCCAATACAGAGGGCTCGTCCCATATAGAGACCTCGTCCCATACAGAACCCTAGTCCAATACAGAGCCCTCATCCCATACAGAGCCCTCATCCCATACAGAACCCTCGTCCCATACAGAACCCTCATCCCATACAGAACCCTCATCCCATACAGAACCCTCGTCCCACACAGAAGCCTCGTCCCATACAGAACCCTCGTCCCATACAGAACCCTCGTCCCATACAGAACCCTCGTCCCATACAGAACCCTCGTCCCATACAGAACCCTCGTCCCATACAGAACCCTCGTCCCATACAGAACCCTCGTCCCATACAGAACCCTCGTCCCATACAGAACCCTCGTCCCATACAGAACCCTCGTCCCATACAGAGCCCTCGTCCCATACAGAACCCTCGTCCCATATAGAACCCTCGTCCCATACAGAAGCCTCATTTGAAAACTTGAACCGTTATTAAATCGTAATAATAATGAAATAGTAATGTTGTAACAGATAACTACTTGAATAATATTTAAGGTATTACAATTCATTGTATATTTATTTATCCTGTGATGCGTAAAGGCGGTGGTGATGGTGGAGGTGGTGGTGGTAGTGGTGGTGTAGGTGGTGGTGGTGGTAGTTGTGGTGTAGGTAGTAGTGGTGGTGGTAGTTGTGGTGTAGGTGGTGGTAGTAGTGGTGTAGGGGGTGGTGGTAGTTGTGGTGTAGGTGGTAGTGGTGGTTGTGGTGTAGGTGGTGGTGGTAGTTGTGGTGTAGGTGGTGGTGATGGTGTAGGTGGTGGTGGTAGTTGTGGTGTAGGTGGTGGTGGTAGTGGTGGTGTAGGTGGTGGTGGTGGTAGTTGTGGTGTAGGTAGTAGTGGTGGTGGTAGTTGTGGTGTAGGTGGTGGTAGTAGTGGTGTAGGGGGTGGTGGTAGTTGTGGTGTAGGTGGTAGTGGTGGTTGTGGTGTAGGTGGTGGTGGTAGTTGTGGTGTAGGTGGTGGTGATGGTGTAGGTGGTGGTGGTAGTTGTGGTGTAGGTGGTAGTGGTGGTGGTAGTGGTGGTGTAGGTGGTGGTAGTAGTGGTGTAGGCGGTGGTGGTGTAGGTAGTGGTGGTGGTGGTGTAGGTGGTGGTGGTGGTAGTTGTGGTGTAGGTGGTAGTGGTGGTGGTAGTTGTGGTGGTGGTGGTGGTAGTTGTGGTGTAAGTGGGAGTGAGATCACCAACTCTGCTCTATTGCTAAATCGTCACTCTGTTGTCAGGACCGGCATTACGTTGTGATCATCGTGACTTAAGTTATTGGAGTCGTATTTAATCGTAAATTATGATGTTGTAAATCTCGAATGTGTCTTGGCCTGGTAGGATGGGGATGGTTGAGTGTTGTATCGATTTTGTGTCTGGGTGATTTGTTTACCTTGATTGTACTTTCTGTGAGTCAAGAGCTTTAAAGCCCATCGGATTCCTCCTGCAGAATAAATAAATATTCTGATTCTGACTGATTCGGGATGGCGTCACCAGTTTGTTTTTTATTCGGGTGCACGGTGAACTCAGACCCAGGGCTCGAACCCAGGGTCTCTGTGTCTCTGACACGGCCATTGTGAACCCCCTGAGAGAGAGAGACCCAGACCCAGGGCTCGAACCCAGGGTCTCTGTGTCTCTGACACGGCCATTGTGAACTCACTGAGAGAAACACCCAGACCCAGGGCTCGAACCCAGGGTCTCAGTGTCTCTGACACGGCCATTGTGAACTCACTGAGAGAAACACCCAGACCCAGGGCTCGAACCCAGGGTCTCAGTGTCTCTGACACGGCCATTGTGAACCCACTGAGAGAGACACCCAGACCCAGGGCTTGAACCCAGGGTCTCAGTGTCTCTAACACGGCCATCGTGAACCCACTGAGAGAGACACCCAGACCCAGGGCTCGAACCCAGGCTGTCAGTGACTCTGACATGGCCATTGTGAGCCCACAGAGAGAGACACCCAGCCCCAGGGCTTGAACCAGCACCGCTGAGACCCTGGGTTCGAGCCCTGGGTCAGGGTGTCTCTCTCTCAGTGGGTTCACGATGGCCGTGTCAGAGACACCGAGAGCCTGGGTTCGAGCCCTGGGTCTGGTTGTCTCTCTCTCTCAGGGGGTTCACGATGGCCGTGTCAGAGACACCGAGAGCCTGGGTTCGAGCCCTGGGTCTGGTTGTCTCTCTCTCTCAGTGGGTTCACAATGGCCGTGTCAGAGACACTGAGAGTCTGGGTTCGAGCCCTGGGTCTGGGTGTCTCTCTCTCAGTGGGTTCACGATGGCCGTGTCAGAGACACCGAGAGCCTGGGTTCGAGCCCTGGGTCTGGTTGTCTCTCTCTCTCAGTGGGTTCACGATGGCCGTGTCAGAGACACCGAGAGTCTGGGTTCGAGCCCTGGGTCTGGGTGTCTCTCTCTCAGTGGGTTCACGATGGCCGTGTCAGAGACACCGAGAGTCTGGGTTCGAGCCCTGGGTCTGGGTGTCTCTCTCTCAGGGGGTTCACAATGGCCGTGTCAGAGACACAGAGATCCTGGGTTCGAGCCCTGGGTCTGGATGTCTCTCTCTCTGTGGGTCCGTACACGGCCGTGTCAAATCAACGCTGAGCCACCTTTGAAGACCGCGGCCTGAGGCTCACAGAGCCGTCACTTCAAGGCTCCCGTGTCAACGCCAGGGGCTCTGTAGATGCGCGTGGGACGTGTGGGGGGGTAGGGGGGGCGCCTCGGGGCTTCCGCGGATTTCTTTGCTGGGTGGGCTGCAGTCCACAAACAGGAAAGGGATTGCGGAGTTTCCTTACCCCCCCCAGGGACTTTGCCTCTCCCTCCCGTGTCTCCCTCCCGTGTCTGTCGGGGTCTCTCTGCCTGTGTCTCTGTGTCTCTGTGTGTCTCTGTGTGTCTCTGTGTGTCTCTGAGTCTCTGTGTGTCTCTGTGTGTCTCTGTGTGTCTGTGTGTGTCTGTGTCTCTGTGTGTCTCTGTGTGTCTCTGTGTCTCTGTGTGTCTCTGTGTCTCTGTGTGTCTCTGTCTGTGTCTCTGTGTGTCTCTGTGTGTCTCTGTGTGTCTCTGTCTGTGTCTCTGTGTGTCTCTGTGTGTCTCTGTGTGTCTCTGTGTGTCTCTGTGTCTCTGCGTGTCTCGCCGTCGTCTCGCGGTCTCCACTCTCAGCATGGGCAGCTTCCAGCTTATGCTTCTGCTCGCATTCATGTCGCTCGGTGAGTCAGCATCATCAGCATCATCAGCAACAGCATCATCATCAGCAACAGCAGTAGCATCATCAGCATCATCAGCAACAGCATCATCATCAGCAACAGCAGTAGCATCATCAGCATCATCAGCAACAGCAGTCGCATCAGTAGCATAATCAGCATCATCAGCATAATCATCAGCATCATCAGCATCATCAGCATCATCATCAGCAACAGCAGTAGCATCATCAGCATCATCATCAGCAGCATCAGCATCATCAGCAACAGCAGCAGTAGCATCAGCAGCACCAATGTCATATTTTCAACTTGATCGTCAGCCAAATAATCCTCTAAACGTAATCATCATCAGACTAATCATCGTCATCATCATCGTCGTCATCATGATCGTCATCTTCGTCGTCATTATCGTCATCATCATCGTCATCATCATCGTCGTCATCATCGTCATCATCGTCATCGTCATCATAATCGTCATCATCATCGTCGTCGTCATCATCATCATCATCATCGTCGTCGTCATCATCATCATCGTAATCATCATCGTTATCATCGTCATCGTCATCATCATCGTCATCATCGTCATCATCGTCGTCATCATGATCGTCATCTTCGTCGTCATCATCGTCATCATCATCGTCATCATCATCGTCGTCATCATCGTCGTCATCATCGTCATCGTCGTCATCATCGTCGTCATCAGTGGATTGATCACGAGGCAGGAGGAGCGAGCAGCAGGGAGCTGCTGCACCCAGCAGCATGGCGGGAAAAGGGGGCGGAGTCAGAAGGGGTTGGGGGAGGGGTTCAGAGTGGTGGGCGTGGTCACGTGGGAGCCACGTGGTTTACGGGAGCCACGTGGTTTACGGCAGGCTCATGCTGGTTTAGTGAGCTCGAGAGAGAGATAAAAATATAATAATAGGGGGGTTTTGATAATTGTTTTTTTACCCTTTTTATCTGGCAACAAAACTGACACCTTTTTTTACAATGAGTCGTGTTTGCATTGACCGCAATACCTACAGTCGGAATGCAAACAAAACACACAACTCTGATAATGATATGCACTGTCCTTGAAGTTGATTGGTCCACACCATTATCAGAGTTGTGTTTTTTGTTTGCATTACAACTGCAGGTATTGTGGTCTATGTAAACATGACTCCTTATAAAAAAAAAGGTGTCAGTTTTGTTGCCAGATAGAAGGGTAAAAAAACAATTATCATATTTTTTTACTGCCAAATGAGGTTCCAATGGTGTAAACGAAACTTCTTGTCGATTCTTCCTCTCCCTTCTCGTCGCTGCCACCGCCACCGTCATCGTCGTCGTCTGCGTCGCACGCCTCCCAGACCACGTGACCCCGTGGACTTTTCACTTCTCCAACTTGACCCTGCAATGGTCGGACGCCCTCAAGTTCTGCCGCCGGAGGCATCGGGACCTGGCGTTCGTCGCCGACTCGACCCTCAATCGCCTCCTCGCGTCCACCCTGCCCACGGACCGAGGCTACTTCTGGATCGGCCTGAGGAGGAGCCCTGACGGGAAGGAGGGCGAAGAGGTGGATAGGGATGGAGGTGGTGGTGGTGGTGGTGGTGGAGGAGGAGGAGGTGGAGGGTCGTGGAAGTGGCTCAATGGAACGTCAGAGGCCACGTACCTCAACTGGGCTCCCGGGGAGCCGAACAATCGCAAGAGCAACGAAGACTGCGTGGAGATGTACGTGAAGGCCGGCAGGAGCGGCGGGGGAGGTGAGGCAGGTGGAGGAGCAGCTGATGATGATCGTGACGACGATGGTGATGATGGAGGTGATGACGATGATGATGGAGGTGGTGGTTATGCTGATGATGTACCAGATGGTGGCGATGGAGGTGATGACGATGATGATGATGATTAACCAGATGATGGAGGTGATGATGATAATGTACCAGATGGTGGAGATGGAGGTGATGATGATGAACCAGATAGCGGATATGGTGATGTTGATGATGATGATGTATGAGATGGCGGATATGGTGATGTTGATGATGATGTACCAGATGGTTGAGATGTTGGAGGTGATGATGTACCAGATGTTGGAGGTGATGGTGATGTTGATGTACCAGATGGTGGAGGTGATGATGAGGATGTACCAGATGGTGGAGGTGATGATGATGATGAACCAGATGGTAGAGGTGATGATGATGATGTACCAGATGGTGGAGATGCTGGAGGTGATGATGTACCAGATGTTGGATGTTATGGTGATGTTGATGTATCAGATGGTGGAGGTGATGATGATGATGAACCAGATGATGATGGTGATGATGATGATGTATCAGGTGGAGGTGATGGTGGTGATGTTGATGCACCAGATGGTGGAGGTGATGATGATGATGTTGATGTACCAAATGGTGGAGGTGATGATGATGTACCAGATGGTGGAGGTGATGGTGATGTTGATGTACCAGATGGTGGAGGTGATGGTGGTGTAGAGGATCCGGCACACGGGCGTTGGAACGATGAATCTTGTCGCAAGAGGAAGAGGGCTCTTTGCTTCAGAGGTGAGTTCGTGGGTTCGACACCCGACCCTGACGGCGCCTGCTGCTGTATATTTGGAGTTTGCGTCTCTCTCTCTCTCATCATCATCACGTTGGCTAGGAGATGTTAACTACCTCGCCTGGTGTGCAAGAGGTCGTGGGTTCGACACGCGACCCTGACGCCTGCTGTGTATTTTATGAGTCTGCGTCTCTCTCTCCCCACGGTCGCGTGGATTTTTCTCCGGGTCCTCCGGCCCCCCCCCCCCACATTTAGCAACACGTGTTCATAGTTTTTGGCTGCTGCTGTACATTTCCACGCGATAAGCCACAGACGCTGTCTTTCCGACAGACGCTGTTCTTCACCTGAGGACGGCTGCTTGCGTTGTGGCTTAAACGTCGTGAGAATTGTATTTTATTATGTTTTATTTTCATTATTTTATTATTTCCCTTCTACGTGACTTTACCGAAAGAACCAAGAAGATGAATCCCTGCAGTCACGAAAGCTTTAAATCGAAATTTAAGCCACTTATAGTTTAGTCTGTAGTTTATTATGGAGAAGGCTCGTGAAGGACGCTACTGGGAAGTTGGAGGCAGCCGCCCTCCAACAACAACAGAAGCCAGAGGAGCGACGCTCACAACAATAAGCGGAGCGCCGGGCGGATAAAACGCCGCGAGTTGGCACAGTAGGGGGGCACAGGTGGTGTACATCTCTCAGTCGACCCATGGCACCACCTGGGGCCTGTCCCGTGACCTGTTGTCAGCAGCGAGCCTTCGACACTTCACGCGATAGCCTCAGAGTGCACCTAGCCTGGCACGGGCGCCGTGGTGGCTTCGCCGCCACTTGGTGGCTAACGGTGGCACACGCGGAAACGGCACGTGCGCTACCAACGGTGACCACGCATCCCATTAATGTTCTTCATTCTGGAGGAATCTGATGATCTGTAAAGCTCTTTGTAACAGATGTCCAGCAGGAAGCCACGGCGTCAGAACGTTACAGCAAACAAAAGACAAACCCGATGGTCTTCATGCGATGGTCTTTTTGAACCGGTCCCCAGGGGGGGACTCGCCTAGGTCGGCTCAGCCTCAAATGAGTTATCTGGTGCGGTGTGTCAACATCGCTGCAGGGGAGACAAAGGCGGCCGGGTGGTGCTGGCCAACCCAGCCCCTCGTGTGCCGTTCCGGCCTTCATAGGCGCTGCTACTCGCCACTAACAGCACTTGCCCCAACAGTCAGAATCAGAATCATTATTGATACTGCAGGAGGAATCCGATGAGCTATTTTACTCACAGATGTCCCAGTTAAGTGGCACGAGGTAAGAACGTTACAACAACAACACAGTTACACAAACGCGATAGCAGAGCAAAGTACAAGAAAGGTATAAACAGATCACCAAAAACATGCGAATACAACACTCAACCATCGCCATGCTACACAGGCGACGCCCACTGAGGCATCCACTTATTGTTCAGAAGCTACCTGGCCAACGCAAACGACAGCGCTCAACAGAATGGCCCATCATCGTCGTCATCGTCACGTGGAAATTTACAACATCAGACAAATTATCGAGACGCCGAATAATCGAAATGATCCCAACCAATCCCCATGTCCCGTGCCCCATCATCCTCCACGTGGTCCGCGACAACCCGTCAACCCCTTATCGGTGCCCGACCTTACTACAGACCAAGTCAGACCTTACTGGTCACGCCCCGTGCCCCTCATAAATCTCAACGTTCATCCTACAAAGTCCCATCACAAGGGAGAAACACAAACAAATAGACACAAACATTATTATATTGAAACAGCTGCACGCCGCACGGACGTGACAACTCAATTTCCCTGTACAGAGCACGGAATACACTGTGTGGGTTGACGCCGTGTGTCCAGAATCTCCACAATCTCCACAATCTCCACAATCACCACAATGTCCACAATTTCCACAATCTCCACAATCATCACAATCTCCACAATCTCCACAATCACCACAATGTCCACAATTTCCACAATCTCCACAATCATCACAATCTCCACAATTTCCACAATCTCCATAATCATCACAATGTCCACAATGTCCACAATCTCCACAATCTCCACAATGTCCACAATCTCCACAATGTCCACAATCTTCACAATCTCCACAATCTTCACAATCTCCTCAATCTCCACAATCTCCACAATGTCCACAATCTTCACAATCTCCACAATCTTCACAATCTCCTCAATCTCCACAATCTCCACAATGTCCACAATCTCCACAATGTCCACAATCTCCACAATCTCCACAATCTCCACAATCTTCACAATCTCCACAATCTCCTCAATCTCCACAATGTCCACAATCTCCACAATCTCCTCAATCTCCTCAATCTCCACAATCTCCACAATGTCCACAATGTCCACAATCTCCTCAATCTCCACAATGTCCACAATCTCCACAATGTCCACAATCTCCACAATCTCCACAATGTCCACAATCTCCACAATGTCCACAATCTTCACAATCTCCACAATCTTCACAATCTCCTCAATCTCCACAATCTCCACAATGTCCACAATCTCCACAATGTCCACAATCTCCACAATCTCCACAATCTCCACAATCTCCACAATCTTCACAATCTCCACAATCTCCACGATGTCCACAATCTCCACGATGTCCTCAATGGTCCGCAGACTCCTGCGAGCCCGGGGCGTGCTCCGGGCAGGGCGACTGCGTGGAGGTCTTCCAGGGCCGCCGCTGTGCATGCTGGGAGGGCTACGATGGAGAGGCCTGCGAGAAAATGGCCGCACCTTGGACTAGTGCTGCCCCCTCATGTAAGTGCCACGTGGTTTATTATTTTTAATAATAATAACAAAGGATAATAATATCGTAATGCTAATCATGATCCTGTGTTCATTTTGCACGTGGGTATATATGGAGGAGTCTCTATGGGTGTCTATGAGTCTCTCTGGATCTCTATGGGTGAGTCTCTATGGGTGTCTATGAGTCTCTCTGGGTCTCTATGGGTGAGTCTCTATAGGTGTCTATGAGTCTCTCTGGGTCTCTATGGGTGAGTCTCTATGGGTGTCTATGAGTCTCTCTGGGTCTCTATGGGTGAGTCTTTATAGGTGTCTATGAGTCTCTCTCAGTCTCCATGGGGGAGTTCCTATGGGTTCCTCAGTCTCTCTGGGTATCTATGAGTATCGATGATTCTCTATGAGTATCCGGGTCTCAATGAGTCTCTATTAGGTCTCTACAAGTCTTCATTGGCCTCTATGGATCTCTATGAATCTCTATTGGCTGGGCCAGATCCTATAGACACAACGCCACTCTGTCTCCCATTGGCTGGGCCAGGTCCTATAGACACAACGCTACTCTGTCTCCCATTGGCTGGGCCAGGTCCTATAGACACAACGCCACTCTGTCTCCCATTGGCTGGGCCAGGTCCTACAGACACAACGCCACTCTGTCTCCCATTGGCTGGGCCAGGTCCTATAGACACAACGCCACTCTGTCTCCCATTGGCTGGGCCAGGTCCTATAGACACAACGCCACTCTGTCTCCCATTGGCTGGGCCAGGTCCTATAGACACAACGCTACTCTGTCTCCCATTGGCTGGGCCAGGTCCTATAGACACAACGCCACTCTGCCTCCCATTGGCTGGGCCAGGTCCTATAGACACAACGCTACTCTGTCTCCCATTGGCTGGGCCAGGTCCTACAGACACAACGCCACTCTGTCTCCCATTGGCTGGGCCAGGTCCTATAGACACAACGCCACTCTGTCTCCCATTGGCTGGGCCAGGTCCTATAGACACAACGCCACTCTGCCTCCCATTGGTTGGGCCAGGTCCTATAGACACAACGCTACTCTGTCTCCCATTGGCTGGGCCAGGTCCTATAGACACAACGCCACTCTGTCTCCCATTGGCTGGACCAGGTCCTATAGACACAACGCCACTCTGCCTCCCATTGGCTGGGCCAGGGAATGAATGCTGTGAGGTTGACGTGGAGGCAATCATCGCTCCCTCTCTCCGAGGATGGATAAAATAAGCACCCCTTTGTGAGTGGGTTGTGGAAGGGGGGGGAGTGGAGGATCAACGGTGGTGTTGGTCCTATGGATGGACTCAGCCCCAGGCATATCAATGTGGAATGTCCATCGGTGTGCAGGGTAGTGAGTGGTGGGGTTAACAAGGCTACACTGTGGGGAGGCCTTCATCCAGCAGTGGATAGGCCATGGCTGGTGATGAATGCTGTGCCCACGTTGATGATGATGATCGTGATGGTTATGAAAATGACTGTGCTTGTGATAATGCTGCTGCTGCTATCCCAGCTACTACTGCTACTTATCCTGCTGCTACTTCTGCTACTGCTGCTACTACTGCTGCTACTACTGCTACTACTGCTGCTACTGCTGCTGCTACTGCTACTACTGCTACTACTGCTGCTTCTGCTGCTGCTACTACTGCTGCTGCTACTACTGTGATTACTCCTACTGCTTCTGCTGTTGCTTCTACTGCTACTACTGCTGCTACTACTTCTACTGCTACAACTGCTGCTACTTCTGCTGCTGCTACTACAGCTACTATGAAAGCTACTGCCGTGATTACTACTACTGCTGCCACTGCTGCTAATTTTATTGCTGCTACTTCTATTGCTGCTACTACTGCTGCTACTCATACTGCTACTACTGCTGCTACTACTACTACTGCTGCTACTACTGCTGCTATTAGCGCTACTGCCGCGATTACTGCTGCTTCTGCTGCTGCTACTGCTACTGTGACTACTCTTGCTGCTACTGCTGCTGCTACCTCTGCTGCCACTACTGTGACTTCTGTTTCTGCTGCTGCTACCTACTGTTCATACACAGCCCCTCCTGACACAGCTGCTACAGCCGCCCCTGACACAGCTGCCCCTGACACAGCTGCCCCTGACACAGCTGCCCCTGACACAGCTGCCCCTGACACAGCTGCCCCTACAGCTGCTGCTACAGCTGCCCCTGACACAGCTGCCCCTGACACAGCTGCCCCTGACACAGCTGCTGCTACAGCTGCCCCTGACACAGCTGCCCCTGACACAGCTGGCCCTGACACAGCTGCCCCTGACACAGCTGCTACAGCTGCCCCGCCCCCCACGTCTCGCCCCTGCCCCGTGCTGCCCGCGCCTGAGCATGGCCACGTGCGATGCTGCGGTGGTGGTGGCGGTGGCATTGGTGGCGGTGGTGGTGGTGGCACTGGTGGTGGTGGTGGCGGTGGTGGTGGTGGTGGTGGCGGTGGTGGCACTGGTGGTGGTGGTGGTGGCACTGGTGGTGGTGGTGGCGGTGGCACTGGTGGTGGTGGTGGCGATGGTGGTGGCGGTGGTGGTGGCACTGGTGGTGGCACTGGTGGTGGTGGTGGCGCCAGGCTGTGCGTGTCGGGGTGCCACGTGGGCTTCGTGCTGCGCGGGTCGCCGCTCCGGGAGTGCGGCGCAGGCGGCGCGTGGAGCGGCGAGCCGGCAGCCTGCGCAGGTGAGGCCCCCCCACCCACCCCCACCACAACCCACCTGGCCCCCCCCCACCACGACCCACCTGCCCCCCCCCACCACGACCCACCTGGACCCCGCGGTGGCCAGGAGATGTTGACCACCTCGACGATGACGACGACGACGATGACGACGACGACGATGACGACGACGACGATGACGATAACGACGATGACGACGATGATGACGATGATGACGACGACGACGACGATGATGACGACGACGACGACGATGATGACGACGATGACGACGATGATGACGACGACGATGACGACGACGATGACGACGACGACGACGACGACGACGATGACGTCGACGACGATGACGACGACGACGATGACGATAACGACGATGACGACGATGATGACGATGATGACGACGACGACGACGACGATGATGACGACGACGACGACGATGATGACGACGATGACGACGATGATGACGACGACGATGACGACGACGATGACGACGACGACGACGACGACGATGATGACGACGACGACGATGACGAGCCGCTTGTTTGAGCCGTCACCGCGTGGATGAAACAACCGACTGGAGAGACGCTCTCAGCGGCAGCGGCGGCGGCGGCATCGCTCCTTGCCAGCGCGGTGACGGCGCTTGACGCTACGACCCCGTGCCGACTCGGCACGACGAGCGAACGAACGGATGTGTGGACGGATGAACAACATAAATTGAACGAATGAACGAGACGGATTGGAAGAATGAACGAAATGGATGGAAGAATGAACGGAGAGGATGAACGAAATTGAACTCATTTAAATGAAAGACCGAACGAAATTAGTTAAGTAATGAACGAGGTGTGTGAAAGAATGAACGAAATAATGAACGAGCCTATTTGAAGAATGAACGAAGAGGATGAACGAAAGCGCGAGCGAAATTAATTAAATAATGAACGAGATTTCTTAAGTCATGAGCTATGCGTGTGAAAGAATGGACTAAATTAATGAAAGAACCAACAAAGGGAATGAATATTTTTTTACGAAATAATGAATTAAATGATTTGAACAAAAAAAATTAACCCGTAAAAACAAAGTTCTTCACTATAAATCCTTTATATGCGTGGCGGCTAGAGTCCTTTCGTCCTCTGGCTTGAGATGGCTGCCACCTATGGGTCAGATGATTGCCTGCCACCATTAAGCAATTGGTAATTAAATATAAAAAAAATTCCTAA
Organism: Lethenteron reissneri; assembly: GCF_015708825.2. Taxonomy (NCBI): domain Eukaryota; kingdom Metazoa; phylum Chordata; class Hyperoartia; order Petromyzontiformes; family Petromyzontidae; genus Lethenteron; species Lethenteron reissneri. The sequence continues at coordinate 689,984 of NC_083849.1, forward strand.
ACAGTGTCAATTTTTGGAAAAAATTTTTCACGAAAATCAATTGTCACACACAACGAGTCTGTGTGCAAAATGTCAGCCCGGTTGGATCACGGGAAGTGGGTTAAAAAACGACCGAAAGATTTGCACGGTCGTAAGCGCGCAAGCAAGCAAGCAAGTGAACTTAATATAAAGGATTTAATAAAGGATTTAATGAATGAAATGATTAACGAGATGAGTGAAAAAATGAACCGAATGAGCGAACAGAATGAAAAAATGAACGAAATCAGCGAAAGAATGAACGAAGTGAATTAAATAATGAACGAGATGTGTGAAAAAAAATCAATGAACGAAATGAATGAATTCCCAGCAAGGCATCACGCCAAAAATAATTTCACGACCCCAAATCCTGAACAGCGTTCCACTCCACTTTCCCCTCGTAACGAGTCATTACGTTGGAAATATTTGCCGATTAATGACTTTGACGTGACATTCTGCCCCCTGTTGTCGGCTCCGTGTTCCTGCAGCTGTGCCTTGTCTACTGGAGGCTTCCCAACGTGACCAGCAGCAGGCAGCAGCAGCATCAGCAGCAGTAGCATCAGCAGCAGCCACGGGACATGAGTCGGCCCCCAACGCCGTCACCGCTGGGTTCAATCCCTAGCCCGTGTCAGAGACACTGAGACCCTGGGTTCGAGCCCTGGGTCTGGGTGTCTCTCTCTCAGTGGGTTCACAATGGCCGTGTCAGAGACACTGAGAGCCTGGGTTCGAGCCCTGGGTCTGGGTGTCTCTCTCTGTGGGTTCACGATAGCCGTGTCAGAGACACTGAGACCCTGGGTTCGAGCCCTGGGTCTGGATGTCTCTCTCTGAGTGGGTTCACGATAGCCGTGTCAGAGACACAGAGACCCTGGGTTCGAGCCCTGGGTCTGGTTGTCTCTATTTGCTGTCCATGCCTCTCAATGTGTGGGACGCCCTCACTCGCAGCGTTCCCAAGTGAACACGGCTGCCCACGGAGTCGATATCGTTGCGTGTTTTTGATTTAAATAAAAATAAAAAGAGACAACAATCCAATTTGAAGTTCACGTGTATAGAGATATAGTGACGGCTGCATTGGTGAGTGTAAAGGGTGAGTACACGGGTGAGTGTTGTGAGTCTGTGTGTGTGTGTGTGAGTCTGTGTGTGTGAGTCTATGTGTGTGTGTGTGAGTCTGTGTGTGTGTGTGTGAGTCTATGTGTGTGTGTGTGAGTCTATGTGTGTGAGTCTGAGTCTATGTGTGAGTGTGAGTCTATGTGTGTGTGTGTGAGTCTATGTGTGTGTGTGTGAGTCTATGTGTGTGTGTGTGAGTCTGTGTGTGTGAGTCTATGTGTGTGAGTCTGAGTCTATGTGTGAGTGTGAGTCTATGTGTGTGTGTGAGTCTATGTGTGTGTGAGAGTCTATGTGTGTGTGTGTGAGTCTATGTGTGTGTGTGTGAGTCTATGTGTGTGAGTCTGAGTCTATGTGTGAGTGTGAGTCTATGTGTGTGTGTGAGTCTATGTGTGTGTGAGAGTCTATGTGTGTGTGTGTGAGTCTATGTGTGTGTGTGTGAGTCTATGTGTGTGAGTCTGAGTCTATGTGTGAGTGTGAGTCTATGTGTGTGTGTGAGTCTATGTGTGTGTGAGAGTCTATGTGTGTGTGTGTGAGTCTGTGTGTGAGTGTGAGTCTATGTGTGTGTGTGAGTCTATGTTTGTGAGTCTATGTGTGTGAGTCTGAGTCTATGTGTGAGTGTGAGTCTATGTGTGTGTGTGAGTCTATGTGTGTGTGAGAGTCTATGTGTGTGTGTGTGAGTCTATGTGTGTGTGTGTGAGTCTATGTGTGTGTGTGTGAGTCTATGTGTGTGTGTGTGAGTCTATGTGTGTGTGTGTGAGTCTATGTGTGTGAGTCTATGTGTGTGTGAGAGTCTATGTGTGTGTGTGAGTCTATGTGTGTGTGTGTGAGTCTATGTGTGTGTGTGTGAGTCTCTGGCTGTGTGTGTGAGTCTATGTGTGTGTGAGAGTCTATGTGTGTGTGTGAGAGTCTATGTGTGTGTGTGTGAGTCTGTGTGTGTGAGTCTATGTGTGTGAGTCTGAGTCTATGTGTGAGTGTGAGTCTATGTGTGTGTGTGAGTCTATGTGTGTGTGAGAGTCTATGTGTGTGTGTGTGAGTCTGTGTGTGAGTCTGTGCGTGAGTCATGTGTGTGAGTGTGAGTCTATGTTTGTGAGTCTATGTGTGTGAGTCTGTGTGTGAGTGTGAGTCTGTGTGTGTGTGTGCCTGGGTATTGTGTACCATAGGACACTCTACCCCCACAACTCCCAATTGGTGATGGGGTGGAGAGAGTGGAGAGTTTCCCATACCTGGGCAGTGTGCTCATGACCGGCTCCGGTTTAACAGCAAGCAGAGGTCTCGCTCCGAATCAGTCGAGCGGCAATATCTTTTCATCGGTTGCGTAACGCGGTGTGGAAGCTACCTGGTCTGTCGCTCCGCACGAAGCTTCAGGTCTTCTCGGCCACAGTCATTCCCTCCCTTCTCTACGCTTGCGAAACGTGGACCCCCCTAATGGATCTTCGCCGGTTAGAAACATTTAGGCTGGCCTGCCTACGATCCATCCTGGGTTTAACCAGGCTGGATTGTGTGAGGAGCTCACAAATCCTTGAAATATCTGGGCAAAGTCCCATCGGTGAGCTCCTCCGGCAGGCAAGGCTGCGTTGGCTGGGTCATGTAGCCCGCATGCCCAGCCACCGCATGCCTAAACAGCTTTTTTTCGGCCGGATCGAGGGGGCTAAACGGGCGCGGCACGGACTAGAGAAGAGATGGAGTGATGTGGTACAGGAAGATGTGGAGCTGAGTGGACTTGCCAATGACTGGTACCAGCGGTGTGAAGATCAGCCTCTGTGGAGGACGCTACTGGGCAGATGGAGGCAGTCGTGGGTGAGTGTACAGGTGAGTGTGTGAGTGAGTGTATCGATGAGTGTATGTGTGGGTGAGTATATAGGTGAGTGTGTTAGTGAGTGTGTGGGTGAGTGTGTGTGTGGGTGAGTGTAGAGGTGAGTGTGTGAGTGAGTGTATGGGTGAGTGTGTGGGTGAGTATATAAGTGAGTGTGTGAGTGTGTATTTGGATGAGTGTGTGTGTGTGGGTGAGTGTACAGGTGAGTATGTGAGTGAGTATGTGAATGAGTGTGTGTGTGGGTGAGTATATAGGTGAGTGTGTGAGTGAGTGTGTGTGTGGATGAGTGAGTGTATGGATGAGTGTGTGTGGGTGAGTGTGTGAGTGAGTGTGTGGGTGAGTGAGTGAGTGTGTGGGTGAGTATATAGGTGAATGAGTGTGTGAGTGAGTGTGTGAGTGAGTGTTTGGATGAGTGTATGTGTGGGTGAGTGTTTGAGTGAGTGTGTGAGTGAGTGTATGTATGAGTATGTGTGTGAGTGAGTATACAGCTGACTCTATGGATGACTCTACGACTGACCCTACCGCTCAGTCCATGGGCGACTCTGTCCACTGCATCGCTCCGACCCTGGGGGCTTCGCGTGGCGTCAGTGACGTGGGAATTCTCCGCTCGAGGGGGGGGGCAGGGGGGGGGTGTTCTGGCACCACGGGAAGTGTCCCTCCACACCTCCATTGTGCTGCTCAGATCGCCCCACGGATGACACCGCGGCCACGACAATTTGCTGCCAGCCAGCACAGGCTGAGAACCTGGGTTCGAGCCCTGGGTCTGGGTGTCTCTCTCTCTG
>NC_083849.1:701197-831741 GCF_015708825.2 Lethenteron reissneri
CTCTAGACTCTGAGACCCGGTCTCTACTCTAGACTCTGACCCTGAGACCCGGTCTCTACTCTAGACTCTGAGACCCGGTCTCTACTCTAGACTCTGACCCTGAGATATCTGACCCGGCTTCCTGGCCTCCCCTAGGTCGACTCAGCATCAACTGAACTCCCCAGTGCGGTACGCGGTAAACATCGCCGCTGGGGGAGACAAAGGCGGCCGGGCGTGCTCGGTGCTGTCCACACCACACCGCCTTTGGCAGGCGCTCACGGCACTTGCCCTCACTGCCTGCTGAGGCTACACGGGGGCGCTTTGTCATTGCCTTTGTGTCGCGCTGTGTTTGTTTAACTTGGTGAGACCACGCGGGGGAATTGGCGATTATTCGCGGAATCCGAATCCGCGTTTGTTGTGAAATGGACATGAAGGCGATGAGATTCATAATTTAATTCCGATATCTGCGTTTTTTTCTCGAAATCCCACATTAATTATTTATTCATCAGCCTTTCTTTATATATATATAAACAAGTGACGATCTTAAGACAGCTTGAGGATATAAATCACGGCTCGGCTCAAGGTTTCAGAGTCCTGGAAGGCGACGCGGCGAGACACAGCGAGGTGAGCGGGAGATGTTGACTACCTCGCCTGGTCGGCAGGAGGTCGTGGGTTCGATCCCGACCCTGACGCCTGCTGCTGTATATTTGGAGTTTGCGTCTCTCTCTCATCATCATCATCACCACGGTGGCTAGGAGATGTTAACTACCTCGCCTGGTCGGCAGGAGGTCGTGGGTTCGATCCCGACCCTGCTGCTGCTGTATATTTGGAGTTTGCGTCGCTCATCATCATCATCACGGTGGCTAGGAGATGTTGACTACCTCTCCTGGTCGGCAGGAGGTCGTGGGTTTGATCCCGACCCTGACGCCTGCTGCTGTGTATTTGGAGTTTGCGTCTCTCTCTCATCATCATCACGGTGGCTATGAGATGTTAACTACCTCGCCTGGTGTACAGGAGGTCGTGGGTTCGTTCCCGACCCTGACGCCTGCTGCTGTTGTATATTTGGAGTTCGCGTCTCTCTCATCATCATCACGGTGGCTAGGAGATGTTAACTACCTCTCCTGGTGTGCAGGAGGTCGTGGGTTTGATCCCGACCCTGACGCCTGCTGCTGCTGCTGTATATTTGGAGTTTGCGTGTCTCTCATCATCATCACGGTGGCTAGGAGATGTTAACTACCCCGCCTGGTAGGCAGGAGGTCGTGGGTTCGATCCCGACCCTGACGCCTGCTGCTGCTGCTGTATATTTGGAGTTCGCGTCTCTCTCATCATCATCACGGTGGCTAGGAGATGTTAACTACCTCTCCTGGTGTGCAGGAGGTCGTGGGTTTGATCCCGACCCTGACGCCTGCTGCTGCTGTATATTTGGAGTTTGCGTGTCTCTCATCATCATCATCACGGTGGCTCGGAGATGTTAACTACCTCGCCTGGTGTACAGGAGGTCGTGGGTTCGATCCCGACCCTGACGCCTGCTGCTGCTGCTGTATATTTGGAGTTTGCGTCTCTCTCTCTCATCATCATCACGGTGGCTATGAGATGTTAACTACCTCGCCTGGTGTGCAGGAGGTCGTGGGTTCGATCCTGACCCTGACGATGCCTGCTGCTGTATATTTGGAGTTTGCGTGTCTCTCTCATCATCATCATCACGGTGGCTAGGAGATGTTAACTACCTCTCCTGGTCTACAGGTGGTCGTGGGTTCGATCCCGACCCTGACGATGCCTGCTGCTGTATATTTGGAGTTTGCGTGTCTCTCTCATCATCATCATCACGGTGGCTAGGAGATGTTAACTACCTCGCCTGGTATACAGGAGGTGGTGGGTTCGATCCAGACCCTGACGCCTGCTGCTGCTGCTGTATATTTGGAGATTGCGTGTCTCTCCCCGTGGTCGCGTGGATTTTTCTCCGGGTTCTCCGGTTGATCGCCTCTACATTTAGAAACATCATCCGTTATTTGGACGTTGTCACATTTCCACTCGATGCGCCACTTTCGTTGAGCTCTCATTCCGTGACGGCCAGGTCGCTTCTGCCAAAGAGCGACATTGGCGGCTCAGTGGGCCTTACCTGGCAAACGAAGCAAGAGTTGAACTTCGTTTTGAGTTGTTTTTAAATCCTTTATATTAAGTTCACTTGCGTGCTTGCTTGCTTACGACCGTGCAAATCTTTCGGTAGTTTTTTAACCCACTTCTCGTGATCCAATCGAGCTGACATTTTGCACACAGACTCGTTGTGCGTGACAATTTATTTTCGTGAAAATTTTTTTCCATAACTTTACACTTTTTAGGAATTTTTTAAAAATATTTAATTACCAATTGCTTAATGGTGGCAGGCAATCATCTGACCCATAGGTGGCAGCCATCTCAAGCCAGAGGACGAGAGGACTCTAGCCGCCACGCATATAAAGGATTTATAGTGAAGAACTTTGTTTTTACGGGTTAATTTTTTTACTCTTCGTGTGGCTGAGTGTGGATCTCTCTCAGGGGGTTCATAATGGGCATGGCACAGAGCCAGCCCTGCCCAGGGCCTGGGTTCGAGCCCTGGGTCTGGGGATCTCTCAATGGATTCATAATGGCCGTGTCGGAGAATCTGATGCAGCCCTGCCCAGAGCCTGGGTTCGAGCCCTGGGTCTGGGGGTGTCTCTCTCTCTCACCGAGTTCATAATGGCCGTGTCGGAGATTCTGATGCAGCCCTGCCCAGAGCCTGGGTTCGAGCCCTGGGTCTGGGGGTGTCTCTCTAACACGCATGTGCACGATTGCCACGCGCGCCTGACTGACGTGGTGCGGTGATGCGCCCCACAGATTTGTCCGACTCGGAGCGAGCGATGGTGAAAATCGCGGGAGCGGCAGTCACCGTAGCAGTGCTGATGATCACAGGTAACGCAACGCCGTCGAGCGGCTGGTGGGTCACTCTCGCAGAGCGAGTGAGTGAATGGAGTTTGTGTGATCTTCCCCTGTTCTATAGAGTGAGTGAGTGGAGTTTGTGTGATCTACCCCTGTTCTACAGAGTGAGTGAGTGGAGTTTGTATGATCTCCCCCTGTTCTACAGAGTGAGTGAGTGGAGTTTGTATGATCTCCCCCTGTTCTACAGAGTGAGTGAGTGGAGTTTGTATGATCTCCCCCTGTTCTACAGAGTGAGTGAGTGAGTGGAGTTTGTATGATATCCCCCTGTTCTACAGAGTGAGTTAGTGAGTTTGTATGATCTCCCCCTGTTCTACAGAGTGAGTGAGTGAGTGGAGTTTGTATGATATCCCCCTGTTCTACAGAGTGAGTTAGTGAGTTTGTATGATCTCCCCCTGTTCTACAGAGTGAGTGAGTGGAGTTTGTATAATCTCCCCATGTTCTAGAGAGTGAGTGAGTGAGTGGAGTTTGTATGATCTCCCCCTTTTCTACAGACAGTGAGTGACCCAGCCAACGCAGCCTTGCCTGCTGGAGGAGCTTACCGATGGGATGTTGCCCAGATCTTTCAAAGATTTGTGAGCTCCTCACACAATCCAGCCTGGTTAAATCCAGGATGGATCGTAGGCAGGCCAGCCTAAATGTTTCCAATCAGCGAAGATTCTCCATTAGGGGGGTCCACGTTTCGCAAGCGTAGAGAAGGTAGGGAATGACCGTGGCCGAAAAGACTTGAAGCTTCGTGCAAAGCGACAGACCAGGTAGCTTCCACACAGCGTTACGCAACCGATGAAAAGATATTGCCGCTCGACTGATTCGGAGTGAGTCCTCTGCTGTCAAACTGGAGCCGGTCATAAGCACACTGCCCAGGTATGGGAAACTCTCCACTCTCTCCACAACTGCCCCATCACCGATTGGGAGTTTTGGGGGTGGAGTGCCCGATGGTACAAAATACCCAGGCAGGTGCTTAGTTTTGGTGGGGCTGATGGTAAGGCCCCACCTCTTAGTGGCACAATCCAGTTTCAGCAGCAGCGTCTCCAACTCCTCTGAGTGAGCAGCTATTACCAGATCATCGGCATACATAACGTGGTTGACCAATAGGGAGCCATTCCTTGACCGCACTCGGTTATCGATCAGCCTCCCATTATATCTGTGCCAGATGGAAATTCCTCTGGTACAACCATCAAAGGCTGCACGAACTACGTGGTCGATAAACATGTTAAATAATTTTAGAGCCAGAGGACATCCCTGTCGCACCCCAAGGTGAACAGGGAATGGCTCCGACTCCCGGCCACATAGTTTTACCCGGGCCCGCTCACCATCATGAAGGTCCTTAATGATCGTGAGCAGCCGGTCAGGGACTCCGAAGGCACGAAGAACAACCCAGAGCCCAGCCCTACTGATGGTATCATAGGCCTTGATCAGGTCAATAAAGCAGAGATGTAGGTCTTGTTGGAATTCCCAATGCCTCTGCTGTAGCAAACGGACAGAAAATATGGCATCTGTGCAGGACCACCCTTTCCTGAAACCACATTGGGGCTCCGCAAGCCTTTCCTCAGCGTGCCTGGCAAGGCGATGTTGAATAATCCTTGCCAGGACCTTTCCCGGCAGACTGAGGAGTGAGATACCCCTGTAGTTGTTACAGTCTGTGCGGTCCCCCTTCTTAAAGAGGGGAAGGCAAGCCCAACATAGCCTGGGGCTTACAGCTTCCCACACCTCACCTCCACGCTCCCACGCCTCCTTCATTCTTTTGTTCATAAGAAGAGCCACTCCCTGTTGTTTGGTAGTCTCCTGCCCCGAGTAGAGGACTGTCCACCCCTCATGGTGGCAGGAGCCAGAACCGGTCCACCGGACCTCCTGAATACCACAGAGATCTAGGCGGTACCGATCCAGCTCCCGACAAAGTAGTGGCAGCCTCTCCTCCGCAGTGAGCGTTCGGACATTCCACGTGGCCATTCGTAGTGGCTTTTTGTTGTTTCTGGAGGAGCCCCGAGGGTAAAGATTCAATCTCCTGGCTCCGCCAAATGGGGTTTAGCCAGGAGACGTCATAGACGCCTGTCCCCCCGGGGGCCCCCCGCACAAGATTATTCATTAAATTTGTCCGTCGTGGTTTAGTGGTAAATAATTGAAGGTGGAGGGGTTACCAGTCCCTCGCACCCGTCCAGAGCCCCCATTTGGCCGCTGTGGTGGTCACAGACGCCATGAGGGGAGAGGGCCAATTGGAATCAGCACTGTCCACGACAGTGTTGCCCGTCCGGCACCACACACACACACAACCATACAACCACACACACAACCACACACACATCCACACACACAACCACACACAACCACACACACAACCACACACACAACCACACTGCTGGTTCTTCTGCCCACCTCCCAACCGCCATCACTCCTCTTCCCCCCCCCCTCCCCCCCCCTACAGCGGGCACGCCACACGCGGGACAATTCTTCTTCTCGGCCCGCGCTCTGCCGTGGTGCGCGGCGGCGCGCTACTGCCGCTCGCACGGCGGGCACCTCGCCACCGTGGGGGACGCGCGGCTCAACGCTCGCCTCGCGCTCGCCGCCACCGCTCCCCACGCCCCCCACGCCGCCCCCCCCCACGCCGCCCCCCCCCCCGCCGCCTTCTGGCTGGGACTGCGCCGCGACGGGGCGGGCGTCTGGCGGTGGCTGGAGGGCGGCGCGCCGGCCCCGTTCCTGCCCTGGGCGCCCGGCGAGCCCAACGGCAGGAAAAGCGACGAGGAGTGCGTGGAGCTCTACGTGGGGGGGCGGAGGAGGGGCAGCGGCGGCGGGGGGGCGGACGAGAGACACGGGCGCTGGAACGACGATGGCTGTCGGCGGAAGAAGAGTGCGCTGTGCTACAGAGGTGAGGCCCAGCAGGAGGAGGATTCAATGGTGGTGACACCAGGATTGGTGAAGTATGGTCGCGGATAACCGCCCACTGCTGCTGCCGCCCCCCCCCCGCCGCCCCGCGCCCCGTCGTGTGGAGATGCCCCAAGGCTCGACCACACAGCAGACTGATGCACAGGGACAGCTGCCACTGGGGGTGCCCCTAGGCTACGTACTATATGTTAAACTTCTTTCGTACCGTACGTAGCCAACCGTGCTAATCGAAGGTGTGGGGGACGGTCAACAAACTAGAGGCAAAGCGCAGTTCTAGACAGACGAGTTTGTGAACCCAGATGATGACGATTGCAAAGTGCCATCGCTCCTCCAGTGGCTTCTTAATATCGGAAGAGCGCGTTCCAGACGGCCGCGGAAGCGCATCTGAAAACGCGCGAAGCGGTGACCACAGCAGCAGCAGCAGCAGCAACATCGCCCCCTGCTGTGAAACTGGACTTAAGCTATTTTATCTTCACCATTGGTACCTCATTTGCCCGTAAAAAATATGATAATTGTTTTTTTACCCTTCTATCTGGCAACAAAACTGACACCTTTTTTTTTACGAGGAGTCATGTTTGCATAGACCACAATACCTGCAGTCATAATGCAAACAAAAAACATAACTCTGATAATATGCACTGTCCTTGAAGTTGATTGGTCCACACCCGAGACAGCTTTCCTTAGAGCCTAGTCTCAGATGGGTTGGACCAGATGACGCCAACTTATAAATTAACCTCATTATATTTGCTCAAACGTTTAATTAACTCGCCCCTAACGCGATGGGCTGGAACTGCTTTTCTTTGGCGGGGCGTGTGATGATGTTAGCTGGTGTTGATGATGCTGCTGCTGCTACTCGCAACTGCTTTTCCAGGTTTGCTCCGAGATTTATTGAATTTCGAGTCCCGCCTGCGGTTGCCTTGGCAGGGCCAGACCCAAATAATTTCGCGGGGCATTATACGGCCCTCGGGCTGGATGTTCCCCACCCCTGGTCTTAACACAACACCTGTTGCATTGTCAGAAAGGGTGACACCTCTATTATACTCGTAGGTTCTTTTCGGTAAAGTCACGTAGAAGGGGAATTGTTTTATTATTTTATTATTTCCCTTCTACGTGACTTTACCGAAAGAACCAAGAAGATGAATCCCTGCAGTCACGAAAGCTTTAAATCGAAACTCTATTATACTCTTAGGTTTTTTCGGTAAAGTCACGTAGGTAAAAAATAAATAATAAAACATAAATAATAATTGTTGAAATAAAAATAGAAATAAAATAATAAAAATCACGACGTTTCGGAGGCAACACAAGTCTCCGTCATCAGGTGGAACCGTCACAGCTAAATTTACTGTATCAAGTGAGGCAAAAATTCCAAGATACAAGTTCTTAAATACAAGTTGACGGTCCCACCTGATGACGGAGACTTGTGTTGCCTCCGAAACGTCGTGATTTTTATTATTTTATTTCTATTTTTATTTCTATTATTAGTTAATTATTTATTTTTTACCTACGTGACTTTACCGAAAAAACCTAAGAGTGTGAATCCTTGCAGTCACGAAAGCTTCACATCTAGAAGAAACGTCTATTCTTACTGTTCATACTTTGATCCCGGCAAAACATGCATCCCATGATACAGCTGCTGCTCACCCCGACCCAGAAATACTCCGATGTGTGTGGCATTGCCCTTGGGCTGCCCGCCTTTAGACGTTGCAGCGTGCGTGGTTAATGCAGTCCTTGATCCATTGTAAAAGGATTAATCGATTTGGGTGTTTGGGGCCATCCATAAATGACGTCACGCACCTGGGGGGGGGTCAGACATTTGTGACGATGTGTGACGAGGAGAGGGGGGGGGGGGGGTGAGAAATGTGACGTCACATTAAAATGCGCAACTTTAAATAAATATAGACAACACGTTCCACTTAATTAAATAGACTTTTTAATAAATGTTTTCTCCTACAACATCAGTGCAGCGCCACATTAAATACGCACTACAATGACAATAGTTGAAAGCGATTTGAAGCATGTTTTAATTTTGGGGGGTGGGGGCAGAGCTTTGTGACGTCATATTTGAGAGGGGGGGGTCTGACTTTTGTGACGCCGTGTGACGAGGGGGGGGGGGGGGTCAAAAATCGTTCAAAATCGCGTGACGTCATTTATGGACGGCCCCTTTGTACATCTGAACTCCTGTTTTATTGATAGAAAGGGGTAGAAACCCCATTCTTATTTTTCATATCATCATCATCACAGTAATAATCATCATCCCAATTCTATTTCGAATTAAAGCTTTCGTGACTGCAGGGATTCATCTTCTCGGTTCTTTCGGTAAAGTCACGTAGAAGGGAAATAATAAAATAATAAAAATAAAACATACTAAAATAATTCTCATAGACGCTGTCTCCCCGACAGACCTGTTCTTCACCTGAGGACGGCTGCTTGCGTTGTGGCCGAAACGTCGTGAGAATTATTTAATGTTTTATTTTTATTATTTTATTATTTCCATTCTACGTGACTTTACCGAAATAACCAAGAAAATGAATCCCAATTCTACTTTTACCGTCCGTGTTGCAGACCAGGCGGAAGCGTCACGTGGCTCTCCGGCTCCAGGCCAAGAAAGTCAGATCCAGGTTTTGATCGAGGACGCTCCGGGCCTGCCGCGATCCGGGGGCCACTCCACGGCGACTCCGCTCCGCGCTTTGCCGACCGCAGCTCCAGAAGTCTGGTCAACGGCCGCTCCAGATGATCCAGTCCAGTCAACAGCTGATCCAGTCCGGTTTGAACTAAATCCAGTCCAGTCAACAGCTGATCCAGTCCGGTTTGAACTAAATCCAGTCCAGTCAACAGCTGATCCAGTCCGGTTTGAACTAAATCCAGTCCAGTCAACAGCTGATCCAGTCCGGTTTGAACTAAATCCAGTCCAGTCAACAGCTGATCCAGTCCGGTTTGAACTAAATCCAGTCCAGTCAACAGCTGATCCAGCCCGGTTTGAACTAAATCCAGTCCAGTCAACAGCTGATCCAGCCCAGTTTGAACTAAATCCAGTCCAGTCAACATCTGATCCAGTCCGGTTTGAACTAAATCCAGTCCAGTCAACAGCTGATCCAGTCCGGTTTGAACTAAATCCAGTCCAGTCAACAGCTGATCCAGTCCGGTTTGAACTAAATCCAGTCCAGTCAACAGCTGATCCAGTCCGGTTTGAACTAAATCCAGTCCAGTCAACAGCTGATCCAGTCCGGTTTGATCAAAATCCAGTCCAGTCAACAGCTGATCCACTCCGGTTTGATCAAAATCCAGTCCAGTCAACAGCTGATCCAGCCCGGTTTTATCAAAATCCAGTCCAGTCAACAGCTGATCCAGCCCGGTCAACAATTGCTCCAGCCCAGTCAACATCCGAAGCTCCACTCCAGTTTGAACAAACTCCAGTCCCGGTCCATTGGAAACCAACTCGGGTCCGACCAACAACGACGGCGGCCTCAGCCCCGTGGAGGCGTCCCGGTGCACGCCGGAAGACCCGGGTGGAGGTCCAGGAGCCGGAGTTCCCGGTGCCGAGGCCGAGAGGAGGTGGAGGTGAAGATGGTGACGAGGTGGCTGGCGGGGGGAGGGTGGCGGCCGTGGTCGCGCTGGGAGGTGTCAGCCTGACGTCGGGAGCCTGGCTGATCACGTTCGCTCTCAAGCGGCGCAAGTCCGGTGAGTCTTCGGGGTGGCTCCACTAAGAACGATGTGAGCCCTTCTCAATTTGCATCGATCTGTCATCTATGAATAACACATTCCTGCTGCGGAGTAGGGAGCTGGTAGTGACGTTGGGTTGCTCGGTCAATGGCCTGCAGGGTCAACGGCCAGGGCGTGGTGTATTCCGCAAATATGCCCGACTGTGAGGGCGGGCACAAGCCGGCGTGAGTAGGTGAAACGTTGAGTTTTATAAGGGCACCACGGGGTGACCAGCCCCTCCCCACCCAGCCCCACCCCTCCCACCCCCCAGCCAGCCCCACCCAGCCCCTCCCCACCCAGCCCCTATCTCCACCCTCCCTCCCCACCCAGCCCCACCCCTCCCACCACCCACCCAGCCCCACCCTTCCCACCCCTTCCACCCCCCACCCAGCCCCTCCCTCCCCACCCAGCCCCACCCAGTCCCTCCCTGCACGACGGACGGACACAATAATCCCCTGTGGGCTGGTGTAACCAGGATGTTCCTACCAGTATAAAAGGGAAATTTGTGAATGTGTGTCTGTTCGAATGTTTAGCGTACTTCCCGACATGCAACAAACTTGAAATTTGGCATGTGGGCAGCTTCCAGACTGTACAGCATGCAAAAAGTCTAAAAAAAGACTTTTGTATTTTGGGGGGGGGGGCGCAAAAATGGATGCATTTTGCACGTCAAGTGAGCGGTGACGTCACATGTGTGATGTCACCCGCATGCGGCAGCGTCACGCGGTGTGCCTGCTGACGTCACGCGGTGCGCCTGCTGACGTCACGCGGTGCGCCTGCTGACGTCACGCGGTGCGCCTGCTGACGTCACGCGGTGCGCCTGCTGACGTCACGCGGTGCGCCTGCTGACGTCACGCGGTGCGCCTGCTGACGTCACGCGGTGCGCCTGCTGACGTCACGCGGTGCGCCTGCTGACGTCACGCGGTGTGCCTGCTGACGTCACGCATCCCCCCACCCTCCGCATCGGCTCGCTCTTCAATATAAAGCGGAAGATTAATCCGTTTGTGTGACGCAACAAAAACTTCCGAACGCTGAGCTCTGACGTCATGTCATTTGCCCGGCTGACGCTGTCTTGGAATCTCGAAGGGAACGCGACAGTTTCCAGCTCGCCGCGTCATTCCCGAGTTGCCGAAATCGACCACGCGCACACGTGGGTCAAGGTTGAATTTCCTTCAGTGAAAAACATCGGATTTAGTTATACATTGATTTGTTTCGGCTTTTTTCTTTAGTGCAAGCTTCAATGTAATTCAGTGAAATAAAAGGGAACATGAAATTCATCCAAGGCAAGATTCCAAGTCCCGGGCGAAGCTGGTTTGAGATAAATGTGTGTTTCTAACCGCGGAAAGGTCTCCGCCAAGCTGATGCGTGTCTCGTTTTTGAGGAGCAAACCGGGTACCCGATACCCGTACCCTACCCGATACCCGGCTACCCGTTTGCGACCCTGGTGCGGCCGGGTACGGGTAAGGAATCAAAGCTCGTTTGCGACCTCTGGTGTCTCGTTTTCGAGGAGCAAACCGGCCACCGCAGATGATAGCGACTCAAGCAAGTTGGTGGTTCATCATCATCTTGGTCGTCGTCGTCGTGTGGAAATGTGTAGCAGCAGCAGCAGCCAAATCACTCTAAAGCGCGTGACGGTGTTGACTCTAAATGTGGAGGGGACAAATGCACGCGGCCCACGGGGAAAGAGAGACAGAGACTCTAAATACACAGCAGCAGCAGCAGCATCGTCAGGGTTGGGATCGAACCCACGACCACCTGTAGACCAGGCGAGGTAGTCAACATCTCCTAGCCACCGTGATGATGATGATGAGAGAGAGACGCAGACTCCAAATATACAGCAGCAGCAGGCATCGTCAGGATCGGGATCGAACCCACGCCCTCCCGCATATCAGGCGAGGTAGTCTCTCATTTACTTGATACAGCTGTCGTGGCTGTGACGGTTCCACCTGAAGACGGAGGCTTGTGTTGCTTCCGAAACGTCGTGAATTTTTTAATTTGTTTTATTTTACTTTTATTAATTTAAATTTTTAACCTACGTGACTTTACCGAAAAAACCCAAGAGTATGAATCCTTGCAGTCACGAAAGCTTCAAATCTAGAATTAGTCAACATCTCCTAGCCACCGTGATGATGATGATGAGAGAAACACGCAAATTCCAAATATACAGCAGCAGGGATCGTCAGGATTGGGATCGAACCCACGTCCTCCTGCATACGAGGCGAGGTAGTCAACATCTCACAGCCACCGTGATGATGATGAGAGAGAGAGACGCAGACTCCAAATACACAGCAGCAGCAGGCGTCGTCAGGGTCGGGACTTGATACACCAGGCGAGGTCGTTAACATCCCCTAGCCAACGTGATGCTTGTGTACCACGCGTGTCACACAAGCGTGTCACACGCGTGGTCCGCTCATGGATATTTTAAAGCTCATATTTAATTCACGGAAAGCCCATGGTGACGCATTCATAAGGACGCTTTCATATTTCACGTTTTAAATATGCATCGCCTCTCCCCCCTCCCCCCCTCTCTCCCCCCACTCCCCCCCACTCTCCCCCCTCCCTCTCTCCCCCTCCCTCTCCCCCCCCTCTCTCCCCCCACTCCCCTCCCCTCTCTCCCCCCACTCTCCCCCTCTCTCCCCCCCCCTCTCTCCCCCCTCTCTCCCCCCCCCTCTCTCCCCCCTACTCTCCCCCCCACTCTCCCCCCCACTCTCCCCCCACTCTCCCCCTCCCTCTCTCCCCCCTCCCTCTCTCCCACAGGCTCCTTCTTCTTGCAGCACAATCAAACGCGGTGACGTCATCACTTCTAAGAATTCTGATTTCGAACAAAATATCTTCCCAGAGAACGCGAAAAAGAGAGAGTCAAATAACACTGGTCAACAACAAAACAACATTTATTGCCTGGACTTTTGCAGCTGTTTTAGACTCATTTCAGGGTGCTGATTCCAAATCTGATCTCAGATTTGCTCTATCACATCTCATTTTTATGCTATCGGCATACCCCATTTTCATTGATTTTACCCGAAATTAACTCTGTCACTTATGATTGCAAGTTGTTGCGAGTCAGTGACTGCTTTAGTGTTAAAATAAGGTGCTGTATTTTTAGGATAGTGTTTATAATATAATTTAATGTAGATATCCACATTTATTTAATATTTTTCTTCTGCAGTTTTTATTGAAAATGCAATATCTCAAAAACCTGATGTGATAGACAAAAACTGATGCCAGATTTGGAATCAGCACCCCAAAATTACATTAACACCGTTGGAATACCTTATGCCAGAAAAAGTGTGTTGACCAGTGTAATACGGGTTAAAGTATTGACACTGCAACGCTGGCACGCCTCGCTCGTTCACTCACTCACTCACCCGTACCCCACCCTTTCCCACTGGCGAACCGAACCGTGCCAGGGCTGGCCCCCTGGCACGACACATCATACACGGGTGGTGGTTGCTTTGCTTTTTTCCCACTGCGGCCGTTTGCCGAACCGAGCTGGAACTCGTTCATCCGGCGCCGCCCACTCGCGTCTCCGCTTGTCCACCGCGCGTGGTGACGTCGGCACGGCACGGCTCGGCTTGCGCAGTGGAAAAACAACAACAACCCGAGCCATCGCGGGGCCGGATCATCTCGTGCACGGCTCTGAGTCTCAAGACACGTTCAGGAGGGTGCTGCCACTGCCGCGGCCATGAAACGTTGGGAAACCGGAGCATCCCAGATAACCCCAGAGACCCCCCAGAGAAACCCCAGAGACCCCCCCGTATCACTGTACGCCTACAACACCTGGCAAGCCTACCCCACCCCACCCCTACCCCCGCCCGGTGCTGATCGCCCTTCCAGGACTCGGGCCAAGCTCAAGAGCTGCTGACCGCGGGAGGGGCGAGAGGCGGGGGAGGGTTTGCGGCGTGGTGCATTCTGGGTGACGGGGTGCATTGTGGGTGATTTTGTTCGTTTGTAATAAATGTGAAATGTGTTTTATCCTAAAAACAACCGCACCGTACTGTACGTGTGTTCAATGTGACGTTACATCGTGGGCATCTCGTGAGGAGAGTGGATCCCCCGTCGTGCTAATGTGGAATTTCCAGCAGTGGCTCAGGACCGCCGACAATGGACGCCTCTGGTCAAACACAACGGGGCCCACGGAAGTGGACATCACAGAGTTACCTCTGAGATCGCGTCACTGAGCGTGAGTCGATGGGTCTCTGTGCGTGAGTTGATGGGTCTCTGTGCGTGAGTCGATGGGTCTCTGTGTGGTGAGTCGATGGGTCTCTGTGTGAGTCGATGGGTCTGTGTGTGTGAGTCGATGGGTCTCTGTGTGGTGAGTTGATAGGTCTCTGTGTGAGTCGATGGGTCTGTGTGTGTGAGTCGATGGGTCTGTGTGTGTGAGTCGATGGGTCTCTGTGTGTGAGTCGATGGGTCTCTGTGCGTGAGTCGATGGGTCTCTGTGTGGTGAGTCGATGGGTCTCTGTGTGGTGAGTCGATGGGTCTCTGTGTGAGTCGATGGGTCTCTGTGTGTGAGTCGATGGGTCTCTGTGTGGTGAGTCGATGGGTCTCTGTGTGGTGAGGCGATGGGTCTCTGTGTGAGTCGATGGGTCTCTGTGTGAGTCTATGGGTCTCTGTGTGTGAGTCGATGGGTCTCTGTGTGTGAGTCGATGGGTCTCTGTGCGTGAGTTGATGGGTCTCTGTGTGTGAGTCGATGGGTCTCTGTGTGAGTCGATGGGTCTCTGTGTGAGTCGATGGGTCTCTGTGTGAGTCTATGGGTCTCTGTGTGTGAGTCGATGGGTCTCTGTGTGAGTCGATGGGTCTCTGTGTGAGTCGATGGGTCTCTGTGTGAGTCGATGGGTCTCTGTGTGAGTCGATGGGTCTCTGTGTGAGTCGATGGGTCTCTGTGTGAGTCGATGGGTCTCTGTGTGAGTCTATGGGTCTCTGTGTGTGAGTCGATGGGTCTCTGTGTGAGTCGATGGGTCTCTGTGTGAGTCTATGGGTCTCTGTGTGTGAGTCGATGGGTCTCTGTGTGAGTCGATGGGTCTCTGTGTGTGAGTCGATGGGTCTCTGTGTGTGAGTCGATGGGTCTCTGTGTGAGTCGATGGGTCTCTGTGTGTGAGTCGATGGGTCTCTGTGCGTGAGTCTATGAGTCAGTCGTCAACTGGCTGCACCTTGCTGTGTGCACGTGGTCCCGTGCACGTCTGTGGCACAGACTGTGCATTGTGCATTGCAACTGTGCATCGCAGTCGTCCATTCCAATCGTGCATTGCAACTGTGCATTGCAACTGTGCATTGCAATCGTGCATTGCAACTGTGCATTGCAACTGTGCATTGCAACTGTGCATTGCAATCGTCCATTGCAACTGTGCATTGCAACTGTGCATTGCAGCTGTGCATTGAAATCGTGCATTGCAATCGTGCATTGCAACTGTGCATTGAAATCGTCCATTGCAACTGTGCATTGCAACTGTGCATTGCAATCGTGCATTGCAACTGTGCATTGCAGCTGTGCATTGAAATCGTGCATTGCAGCTGTGCATCGCGACTGTGCATTGCAACTGTGCATTGCAGCTGTGCATTGAAATCGTGCATTGAAATCGTGCATTGCAACTGTGCATTGCAACTGTGCATTGAAATCGTGCATTGCAATCGTGCATTGCAATCGTGCATCGCAAACGTGCATTTCAACTGTGCATTGAAATCGTGCATTGCAACTGTGCATTGCAACTGTGCATTGAAATCGTGCATTGCAATCGTGCATTGCAATCGTGCATCGCAAACGTGCATTTCAACTGTGCATTGAAATCGTGCATTGCAACTGTGCATTGCAACTGTGCATTGAAATCGTGCATTGCAGCTGTGCATTGCAACTGTGCATTGAAATCGTGCATTGCAACTGTGCATTGCAGCTGTGCATTGAAATCGTGCATTGCAACTGTATTCGAGGCCGTGCCACGTGCTCGCCGGTGACGCGTCCTGCGCGTCACGCGATGGAGGCCGCGGCTGCGCGTGACCACGTGGTGGTGGGCGGGGCTCTTGTCGAGTCCCCTGGGGCAACGTCACTGCTGACAGCTGCTGCTGCAGCTGCGGCCGTCACAACACACGGACACAAAGACAAAGATCCCCCTGGCAGACTGTTGGGGCAAGTGCTGTGAGCGAGTAGCACCTAGAAAGGCCGGCACTGTGGCACACGAGGGGGTGGGTGGCCAACACCACGCCCGGCCGCCTTTGTCTCCCCAGTGGCGATATTTACTACACACCGTACCGGGTAATCATTTGAGGCTGAGTCGACCTAGGGGAGGCCCAAGACCGGTTCAGATAATCGTCACCGGTGTTGGCCGTGAGCGCAGCGCGCTAACCGCTACACTACCGCTCCCCCTACTGCTATCACCACAAACACACACGGACACACACACACACGGATACACACACACGGACACACACACACACGGACACACACACACGGACACACACACACACGGATACACACACGGACACACACACACGGATACACACACACGGATACACACACACGGATACACACACACACGGACACACACACACACACACGGATACACACACACACGAACACACAACAAAGACAAAGATCCCCCGTGTAGCCTAAACAGACTGTAGGGGCAAGTGCTGTTAGCGAGCACCTATAAAGGCCAGCACGGCACACGAGGGGGTGGGTGGCCAGCACCACGCCCGACCGCCTTTGTCTCCCTAGCGGCGATGTTTACACATCGCACCAGGTACTCATTTGAGGCTGAGTCGACCTAGGGGAGGCCCGGGACCGGTTCAGATAATCGTCACTGGTGTTTGCCGTGAACAGGAATCGAACCCGGGTCGCCAGGTTCATAGCGCAGCGCGCTAACCGCTACACTACCGCGGTTAGCGCGCTACTACTGTCCGTGTGTGGACACACACACACGGACACACACACGGACACACACACACGGACACACACACACACGGATACACACACACGGACACACACACACCGATACATGCACACACACGGACACACACACACGGACACACACACACGGACACACACACACACGGACACACACACACGGACACACACACGCGGGGATTCTCATTCTCTGGCCTCGTCGTGTTTCCATCGCCGTTCTGTCTCGCCATGGACACAGCGTGCTTGCGCCTGTCAGAGATCACGTGTCAGAATACACGTGTCAGAGTACGCAGGAGGTCGTGGGTTCGATCCCGTCCCTGTCAATGCCTACTGCTGCTGCTGCTGTATATTTGCAGTCTGCATCTCGCTCTCCTTGGTTGCGTGGCATTTTCTCCTGCAGGTCCTCCCTCCACATCGAGCAACACGCGCTCAGAATATTTGGCTGCTGCTCGCAATTTCCACTCGACGAGACACTTTCGTTGAGCTCTCATTCCGTGACGGCCAGGTCGCTTCTGCCAAAGAGCGACATTGGCAGCTCAGTGGGTCTTACCTGGTCAACTAAAACACATTCCTCCTGCGGAGGGAGCTGGTAGGAACGTCGGGTTGCTCGGTCAATGGCCTGCAGGGTCAACGGCGGCGTGGTGTATTCCGCAAATATGCCCGACTGTGAGGGCGGGCACAAGCCGGCGTGAGTAGGTGAAACGTTGAGTTTTATAAGGGCACCACGGGGTGACCAGCCCCTCCCCACCCAGCCCCCACCCCTCCCACCCCCCACCCAGCCCCACCCTCCCCTCCCAGCCCCTCCCCACTCTCCCCTCCCCACCCAACCCCACCCCCCACCCAGCCCCACCCTCCACTCCCAGCCCCTCCCCACCCTCCCCACCCAGCCCCTCCCCAATAAAGGACGTCAGACACTAGAAATTGTGATTTTCAATGGGTTATTACATGGTTCAATAAAGGACGTCACTCACTACAGACGCTGATTCTCAATAGGCATTAACAAGGTTAAATTAAAGACGCCGGTCATAACAGACAATCTAAATAGGTACTTACATGGTTCAATAAAGGACGTACCTCCCAACAGAAGATGAATCTCAATGACCCCTCACGTGGTTAAATAAAGGACCTCAATAACAATAAATAATCGCAACAGGGCCTCACAAGGTTAAATAAGGACCGCCAGTTGCACGAGACATGGTTAAATAAAGGACGCAGACTCACATGAGAACAACCAACCTCAATGGCTCTCACAAGGTTGAATAAAGACCCGTCAGTCACACGAGACAATTCATCGCAATAGGCCCTTACAAGGTTAAATAAAGGACTCGGCTCTCCCATGGTTAAATAAAGGACTCGGCTGTCACGTGGTTAAATAAAGGACTATCCCAACGCATGGTTAAATAAAGGACTATCCTCTCCCATGGTTAAATAAAGGACTCGGCTCTCCCATGGTTAAATAAAGGACTCGGCTGTCACGTGGTTAAATAAAGGACTATCCCAACGCATGGTTAAATAAAGGACTATCCTCTCCCATGGTTAAATAAAGGACTCGGCTCTCCCATGGTTAAATAAAGGACTCACATCTCGCATGGTTAAATAAAGGACTATCCCACTCCATGGTTAAATAAAGGACACGACTGTCACGTGGTTAAATAAAGGACGTCTACTCACACGAAGACAATGAACCTCAATGGTCCCTCCCTCTACGACCACTGAAACCCATGGGAACCGGTTCCGCCCCACCCAAGCGTGAGTTTGCATTGGAGCCGGTTCCATGATTATTTATTTATTTACGTTACAATGGAACCGGTTCCGCTCTCCACCCCGACCCCCGCCCACTCAGCGCAAAGCGAACACCGGCTGGAATCGATTCCTTCTGCTTCTGCTAATCATTGAATCGATTCTATCATCGTACATTCCGCACGAATCCCAAACGGAATCGATTTTTTTAATCGTAGAGATCAGTACGATTCGATTCTGCCGCTGCGTCACCGTATCGCCATTCTGGGCGCGTGAGCGAAGATCACGTGACGCGGCGGTAGTGCCCCGGATGTAAAGCGGGCTATACCATTATGTCATTACTGCAATTGAGAAGGGGGGGGGACTTGAATTTTTTGGCATATTTTTTGTAAACTTACTGACTTGTAAATGTTGTAAGAAATAACCTATATAATTTTTTGATATGTAAAAACATAGTAACGTTGTGGTATAGTGATTGTGTTGTTTGGTCAAGAATTGTGTATTTTAAAAAAAAAAAATTGCCATCGAATTGAGATGGTATGGCCCGGGCGTGCCCTATTTAAGGGGAAGGCATCTTCACTTTCATTGTCCTCGCTGCGGTTGGGAGAGGTGATCTGGGTCGCCTGGTCTGCTGTGCAACAACAACATCAGTGAATTTGACAAGAGCTAATTCTTTTTTACGTATAAATTAAGTTAAACAAATTAAGAGAAAATGCGTGAAATCGTTCACTTGCAGGCGGGCCAGTGCGGCAACCAGATCGGCTCCAAGGTAAATGCACGTTCGTTCGGGCGAAACGAATGGGGCTTAAATTGCGTTAAATGTTACAATTGTAATGCTTTTTATTGCTAAATGTAGGGGATAGTGCATTGTTGAGGTATTTACCACATTGCAATCGGCGTTGCAGAGCGAGCGCGCTACTTTTTATGCGCGGATTAACACAGCGCGGCGGATGACTTCTCTGTCGCATGTAAATTAACGTTGCTGTATTTGCTCCAAAAATCAACGGTAAAACGCGATCGTTTCATTTGCACGATAGAAAATATTATAACCGTGAATTGACGACGTTAATCCAAATGCGTTTAGATTTTTTAAAAACATTATTTTATTCAATTTCTTCTCTGAACCCCGTTGAAAAACCGCGCCAAAATTCCGCCATGTTAATTTGCGACGGCGGAGGGGCGCGTTAAATAAAATGTTTTACCTCGTGCGATTGGATTCTTTTTTTCACCCCCGTATAGAACAAATGCCTCGGTAACGATCGCGCTATCGTCGTCAACAACACGCGCGGTATATTAGATGTTTTAAATTAAATCGAACGGGGCGAAGTGGTCCCCTCATCAAATGGCGCTGGCGGGAAAATGGCTGCAGCCCCCCCCCCCCCCCCCCATTGTCTAGCGCCGGTTGCGACACCATCGCCTCGAATCTTCCTTTAATATGTTTAATGAAGCGAATCTTGCTGATATTTTACATCGCTAACGTTTGCTAGCAAGCGGCACTTCGTGAGGGATGTGTCCCTTGGTGTGTGAGGGGCGTGGTGGTGTTGCTTCGTGCGCTGCTGACTGACGGCGCACGGCCATTACAAAAGACCGCTAATTGTTTAACACTTTTTTTTAAAAGCTTTAATGAAGCGTTATAGGTTTGGTTTTTGGTGACGATTCGACAAACTCGCGTCCGTTTAATTCGATGTTTTTTTTATTTTTACCCCTGATTGGAATTCACAATTTTAAGGTTAATACACGTGGGGGTTTTTGTGTCGGTATTGAAACAACAATGGAAGGAGTGGTGCCTTCCCCCATTGTGTCAAAAAGCCACGTGTCTGACCCGCCGTGCCGTGGTTTCTATTGAGCATTAAAAGCCTGTGCTCGATCCACTGCTGGATGATCACTGCCACGCCAAAGCCCCTTGCGACGTACCAATTCTAGCGCTCTCTCCGCGGATGCCCTTTGGGACATGCCGCCACTCCACGGCTTAATTTTCTGTGGCTGATACTTTTGTTAGCTTTAGTTTATATACAAGATGCTAAACGGCAGCGCATCAGCCTCCCCTAGCAATACAATCGTCTAAAAAATTATATATTTGGGACGTTACATCTGTTGGTGGTTGGTGGTGGATCTGTGTCGCAGTGTGGTTAGCGCACTGCGACATGAACCCGGCGACCCGAGCTCGCGACTACGGTAACATTAGCGGCGACTACGGTAACATTAGCGGCGACTACGGTAACATTAGCGGCGACTACGGTAACATTAGCGATGAGTAACATTAGCGGCGAGTGATATTCTGGGGTGTAACCCCCACGGACATCCGTGGTGAAGTATAATCGTCGTCGGCCGGATCTCGTGAGCTGTACCAGTCGGGCGAGGCCGTCATCAATACCCGGCAGTCTATTGACACTTTGCCGTAAATTATTATAAATTGCATTAATTTTATGTTTTCTCAACGGGCCTAATTGTAAACGTGTTACAATATTTATTCAATTTTAGATCGCCGTATTTAATCGTAAGCTTCTACGTGCTTGCACAGTTAGCTGCTTAGGCGCTGAGCATCGTAGCACGCTGCATTTATAACGGGGACAAAGTCTCGCTTGCGTCCACACGGACGCCGTTTTATTACCGCAAAGTGGTACTTAGTTTATGACGCAGTCTGTAATGGGCCGTAGGGCAGGGAAGGTTGTTTTGTGGTTGGGAGGGGCGGCAGGGGCCCGAACAGCTGCTCGAGCATGACCGCATCCACGGTGACATCATCGTCGCTTTCATTTGACAATGCACGGGGTCCTTGTCACCGTCACGCCCCACCACCACCAGCAGCAGCAGCAGCCATCGCTTCTGTATGCAGACGTGCGACACGGTTAGAGCGCAGCCCCGCAAGCGTAAGGGTCACCCCGCTGCTAGCGGAAGGTGCCTCCCATAGGGTGGTGGACTACTACCTCACCTCTCGCTGGGCTATAGGCGTCTTCTGGAGGGAGGGGGGTAGAGGTCCACCCTGTAGCCCACCACACACAGTGCTGAGCCGTGAATTGTGGTAGAGGTTGACCACCCTGTAGCCCACCACGCGCAGTGCTGAGCTGTGAATTGTGGTAGAGGTTGTCCACCCTGTAGCCCACCACGCGTAGTGCTGAGCTGTGAATTGTGGTAGAGGTTGACCACCCTGTAGCCCACCACACACAGTGCTGAGCCGTGAATTGTGGTAGAGGTTGTCCACCCTGTAGCCCACCACGCGTAGTGCTGAGCCGTGAATTGTGGTAGAGGTTGACCACCCTGTAGCCCACCACACAGTGCTGAGCCGTGAATTGTGGTAGAGGTTGTCCACCCTGTAGCCCACCACGCGTAGTGCTGAGCCGTGAATTGTGGTATAGGTTGTCCACGCTGTAGCCCACCACGCATAGTGCTGAGCCGTGAATTGTGCGCTTGCTTCCAGCGATCAGCGTGGTCGAGACGGTGTGGAGGCCCTCGTTCAGCAGGGCCTGTGCATGATGCTCCGATGCCTTGACAGCTTCCAGTCGATGGACCATGGGTGATATTATTTTCATGATGGTGTTGCAGAGCCGACCAATCTGCCAGCAACAAAACCTCTTGGGTGGGGGGGGAGCTATAATAGATTGAGTTATTAATACGGAACGTGTCTTGAATTGTGCAAGGATATTATAAGAACTTGGGGGGGTGGGGTGGTGTAAGCGGCGAAACGACGGTGCATTCCAAAGTGAAGCCGAGTGAGAAATTGAATGGGAATGGGTGGTGTGGTGACCTGCAGCAGTTGCATTTGTGAATGTACAACGCGCCTGATGGAACACTGGCAGTCTAGTAAAGTGGTACTACTCTTAACCCCCCTGGGGTGCGAGATGCCCTCCCTGGCGGTGCGAGAAATGGCCAGAATTTTTTTTAGACGGTAAATCATCCAAATAAATTAAGCAGGGGCATGTTAAGTACAACTTTGTTTCATCAGACCCCATCTCTTAAAAAAATTGTAACAATCGAACCAAAAGGGTACAAGGCTGCAGCATGGCTTGTAGTAGGCGGTGTGGCCGATTGTCACCCCCCCTCCCCCATCCATCGGCGTTAATGATGGCGTCTGGCTCCAGTCCCCGGCTGCTGCTGCTGTTAGCGGCGTTGTCTCTGCGTGCCGACTCGTGGTAGAGTGGCAGCCCGTGCGTGACCGGACACGGCGCTCAGCGTTTACCCAACGCGGAGAACACGACCACACAATCGCTCTCTCTCTCGGCTCGCTCGTGTCGTGCTGTCTCCACGCCCGCGGCGTTGCACCGCTTGAATTATTCACGCCCTAATTCAAGCCCGTCTCTCTTTTCCCGTTTGGTGTCCAGGGGCATCTCTGTTTTGGGCGGAGTGGTGCAGTGGGTTTTTGGTTGGTGGTTACTGAAGCCCCCCTCCTCCCTGGTTTGTTGGTGCAGTGAGGGGGGATGGATTTTTTTAGAAAGAGGTGTGGCGATGCATTCACGAAATCGATTGCTTTGTTCCAGAAGGGCCATTCCACTGACATGGGAATTGTGAACCCCGTGACCTCTGCAAGTCCCACGGTGACATTCGTAATGAATAGATTTTTAATTCGAATAATATTGGACAATATTTTAATCCTCTGTTAGTAGCCCTTAGTCGGTGGTGGAAATTCTCCATTTTCATAGATTGGAACATTACACGGGTTAATTACATCCACATTAGGAAGAAAGGCGAGTTGGCTTGAGGCAGGGACATGATACTGCTGGAAATGGATGAGGGACAGTTCTGGATTGCAGCCAATAAATGGGACTGCGTCTGAGGTGGGACCTTTTAGATCCGTTCTCTTGCAGATGGCTCGGATTGTTGGCTTGTGGGAGGTTGCAGCACCACCTGGTCTGAAAGCCTTCATCCAGCAGTGGAATGACTGGCTCATTTGTCTGTGTAATGGTGGCACAACAACTCTGAATTTTACATGGAGGGTGGTGACCCAGCCAGAATTTTCGGCAGGAGTGGTGGAGTTTAAACACTGCCTGCCTGCACCAATGCTTATGCGAATTGGGCATGGGGTCATGTTCTTGATGACCACAGTTGCACACTGACGGGCGCTTTCTTAGTCGTCCCCATTTGTGTCCGCATCTGGCAAGGCTGAAGCTCATGGCACCATCTTCTTGGTTCTTTCGGTAAAGTCACGTAGAAGGGAAGTAATAAAATAATAAAAATAAAACACAATAAAATTATTCTCACGACGTTTCGGCCACAACGCAAGCAGCCGTCCTCAGGTGAAGAACAGGTCTGTCGGGGCGACAGCGTCTGAATTATTTTATTATGTTTTATTTTTATTATTGTATTACTTCCCTTCTACGTGACTTTACCGAAAGAACCAAGAAGATGAATCCCTGCAGTCACGAAAGAAGCTTTAAATCAACTCGTGGCACCAGTCGTGTGTACAGTAGAGAGAGTTGGCGAGAGCGTTGGATTCCTCCTCGTCTTTTTATAAATCCACGGGGGAGTCGTCTCGGCCCGTCTGACACTTGCGTGGCACACTGCTAAAGCGCGGTTTAATCTTTGCGGTCTTTCCACCCCCCCCCTCCTCCTTCCGTCCCCTCCCTACGGAGACCGGGCGCCAGCAGCCTTTGTGCAATGGGAGCAGCATTGGAGCCGCAGTCGTCTTTTGCATTCTACCCCCCCCTCCCAATCTTGAGTGGCACCACTGCTGTGGGTTGCTAATTCACCCCCCAACAACCGTGACCTGCCTACCAGTCCCCCATATGGTTGTTGGTGGGTACTGCACCCCCCAATTTCTTTGCATGGCTGGTAACCGATGGGGGGGAAAAGGTAAAACGCAACTGGTTGCCCAGTTTTGCCACGTAGAAATGTTCGGCCACGAATAATAATCCTTCGGTCTTTAACCGAGACGGGTTAGGTGGGGAGGGGGGGCTGACAGTGGCCTTGTGGTGGTTAGCACACCGGACTTTCTGTGGTCTTATCTGTCACCGGTTCCGCTTGCTTCTGCGTGTTTTGTCGGTTAAAGCAATGGGGTAAGTTTTTGTTTTATTTCCCCCACCCTTCAACTCCCCCACATCCACCCAGCAGCAAGATACTAACGTGTTGTGTTGGGATGGAGTGCGAGTTAGCTCACCGTCTGGCATGTCTCCAGTGAGGTGTGGAAGAGTACACCGAGTAACCTCCAGAGTGCTCCTTGCAGTGGTGTGTGGAGGCGATTGCAGGGCTGTACCTTTAACTGAAGAGGGACACATGCACCACATAGTGACTTAGGCTTGTCTGTTTGCCTGTGCCCCACGTGCATTTATTCCTGAAATTACACGAATCGATAATCGATTGCTGACTTGTGGAATCTCTAATCGATTCGTGCCCTTGAGTTGAATGGACTCAAGACGTGGTATGAAGGTTGCAACTGCTTAAATACAACTCTACCTAACCCTGTAGGTTGACAAAATAATTTAGGTCATTGCGGAAAGTGCTAGCAGCTTCGTGAAAGTGTGTTCTCTCTGTGCTTAAGCAAATAATTGGTGGTGATTTTGTTACTCATCCTGTTTTGGCCACATCCTCTGCGGAAATGCTACCTGCCTTGATCAGCAGAGTCGGGTTTGCTTGAATCTCTGCTGGTCTGCTGCCAGATGCTGGAGGCGTGTGTGGTTTTCGGTGTTGTGTAAGTCGGCCCCATGAAGGGGGTGCTGTTGGCAGCCTCTACTGTAAGGTGGTGTGATTTTGGGTGGTTTTTAGTGGGGGGGGGGAAAATGGCGTTGTCTTGAGGCTCGGTCATGTGCTGGCTTGCGCCCGTCGCCAGCACATGCTGTTGCTCTCGCAGATAATCAACCCAGCTCGTCTTATTCATTGAGCTGCCCGCTCACCTGGCTTGCTGACACGGCAAAGGCACAAACAACCGTTCTCCTCGGTGCGTGGCGGTGGAGTTGGGGGGCCTTAACTCTGGACTGAGGAGTTGTGCAAGCGTTGGTTAATGAGAATATTTTAAAGTTGTGGTTGTGTGAATTTCTGGCATGCCAATGTCAGAGCGTTCCACCCCCTATGCCCCTCCCCCAAATATTTGTTGGCTGCGGCATGAATGCGGATTTCCCTGCCCCCGCTGCTGCTGCTGTTCCACCCACCGTGTTACGCACGGTTAGCTTTGCTGGCAACACTCGGTGGCCAAACTCTACAAGTTTAACCGAGGGTGGCTGTGACTTGCTATGACGTGTTGGGTCAGGTTTTTAAATTTGCTTGTCATCTTGTCTCCCTCACTCCATACCCCTCTCTCCGCCACCCCCCTTCTGACTGCAGTTCTGGGAGGTGATCAGCGATGAGCACGGAATCGACCCCACGGGCACCTACAGGGGCGACAGCGACCTGCAACTGGAGAGAATCAACGTCTACTACAATGAGGCGCAGGGTGAGGGGGGGCTCGGTGGCCGTGTCTCGCACGTACACACTGGGGGGGGGGGGGGGGTGCATGGCTATGAGCCATACTTCTGGGGCCTTGTCAAAGACAGCCATACCTCCACCTGGTCCCGATTTCAAGCCCCAGGTCTGAGTGTCGGGCAGGGGGCGTTCAAATTGCCAGTCTCAGTTTCTGAGCTACTACCACAGGATCCTAGCTGCAATCTCAGAATCTTCATCTCCTCTTGAGGGCTCTTGATGGCCGTGATGGAGACAAGGCAACACTGCTGAGATCCTGGGTCTGCTTGTCTATTGGAGGGGTGTGGGGAGTCGTAATGGCTGTTGCAGGTGCTGAGCCAGCGATATTGCAGAGGTTGCAACCGGCTACCCGATACCCGGGTACCCGTACCCAGCCGGGTACGGGTAGCCGTTTGCGACCCTGATGCGGCCGGGTACGGGTAAGCCGTGAGTCGCTGGTAAGTAACCGTTTGTCACTCATTTCGGGTAGGGAACGGGTACCCATTTGCGACCCTGGTGCGGCCGGGTACGGGTAAGGAATCAAAACCTGTTTGCGACCTCTGCGATATTGACGTCCTGAGTTGACGTATTCTCTGGATGTCTCACGTGATCATCGTGGGCCTGTCAGGCATGGACTTATTTTAGCCGGGGGTCCTGGGTTTGTGAGCCTTTGACGCTGCAGTCTCTAGGTTCATAATAGCCGCGTCAAACACCGGTGCCACATTCCACAAAGACCTCCCCTTGGTATCAATCGCAAGTCTTGTAATAGCCACGTCGGTACCAACCACACTGCCTCTGTTTCGATGATACACTTGCCCTACCACAAACTGCAAATGTAGGTGTTGAAACGAACACTGAACCCAATGAAAATTTGCAGTGGCTTCCCTGCCTCTTATAAACCCTCCCTTGCTTGACCCACGTCGCCTGCTGAGCAGTGTGACTGGCACGCTAATAAAGCAAGCCCTTCAAATCTTGGGTGTCGGTGAACAGCAGCGTCTTTGTGGTGTGGGGATCTTGCGTGTGGGTTTGCGTGCGAGGTATGTAAATGTGATGTCGCCTTGGCCTTAAATGAGTGCCTTGTGCAAGTGTGTGTGTGTAACATCAGCGCTGGGGAGACAAAGGCGGCCGAGGGTGCTGCTAGACACCCATCTCGTGTGCCGTGTCTGCCTTCATATATATAGGTGCTTGCTCTAACAGCACTAGGCCCCAAGAGTGGCTATATGTGGGGGGATCTTTGCGCTTGCGAGCGTGTAGAATGTGTGGCTGCTGTTTGCACGAGCCGAGCTGATGCTGGACAATGTGGTTGGGGAGTAGCTTGACTGAGGCCAGGTTTTGTGAGTGTAGAAACCGAAACAAACGGCCCATCGACCCCCCAAACATTTTGTAAAGAACCTCGAATGAGTGAGCACGTGATTGGTGACTCACTGCGGGAGAGAGAAGGGCCCCTTTCTCTCGCGGGTTAAATACGATGAGTGTGCTTAGAGGCGGTGCTGATGAGCTCATGCGTAATGAGCCGTGGGGGGGGGGGGGGGGTGCAGGTTTCGTTGTGGCGGGGAAAGGGTTTGTAATGGCCGTGTCCTGGATACCGTGCTGGAAACGCTGCAGTTGTGAGCTACGTTCTGGTAGTTGCTTTATAATCACTGGATAATTAAAGATGCTTTTGAGATGGAAGACTCTTGGGGCAATTAAAATAAAGTCTTTCTAATCTGGGAAATATTTTACCGGCGGGGAGGAATCTTCCAGATGAACGCTCTGCAATAAATGGGTAGATGTCGACTGGAAGATTATTCTGAACGACGAACTTTAGGAAGACTTTTCCCTCAGATTATGAGATTTCCCTCCCAACGATAGTTTTAAAAATACAGGGTGGTGGGGGGAGGGTGGCGGTGTTTATTCTAATCGGGAATATTGAATATACCCCTTGCGGCATTCACAGTTGACACCGACACAGCCATTATGAACCTATCGACCTGCACATTCTCGACCACTGTTAGCCAAGCATCCCACTGTTGGGCAAACAGCTGCTATACTATAAGGCTGTGGTTCTTAACCGTTACTGCAGCCTTCCACCCCCTTGGGTTCTCAGTCATAAAACTATTTATAATGGTAACAAATGCATAGGTTTGAAACAAAGTAGTTGCACGTGCTTAATTTTTGTTTTTGATTATTTACCTTCTAAAACAGTCTGGCTTGTTTTGCACCTCCAGAAAGGGCATCTTGTTTACCTGGAGGTGCGTGATGCATCCCAGGTAAAGAACCACTGCTATAGGGCCACAGAGCTTGGGCAACTGTTCTTCACCTGAGGACAGCTGCTTGTGTTGTGGCCAAAACGTCGTGAGAATTATTGTATTATGTTTTATTATTTTATTATTTCCCTTCTACGTGACTTTACCGAAAGAACCAAGAAGATATTTTACTGGTAGGAACGAAGTGAACCAGCCTACAATAGATTATATCGTCCGTCCGTTCAATGTCCGATTAGGTGTAGCAACATCGCCCCCTACTGCAAACACTTGGCAGGACCCTACAAAAACCATTACACTCGGTGAGGCTTTCCTGGCTAAACAAGTGTAATAATACATTATGTTTATATTCTTTGGTTATTCGTTCCTACCAGCCCACCCCGCAGGGACCTGTTATTTTTGTTGCTGTTGCTGACCACGCTTGCATTTCTCTCTCTCTCCGCGCTCCCCGCCTTAAGGTGGGAAGTACGTTCCCAGGGCCATCCTCGTGGATCTGGAGCCCGGCACGATGGACTCGGTGAGGTCCGGACCATTCGGGCAAATGTTCCGCCCAGACAACTTTGTCTTCGGTGAGTGGCCGTCTCTCCTCGCTCGCGTGATCGCTCTCCTTGCCACCCATTGTCTGGCTGCTTTGCACCATTTGATTTCCGCATCTCCAATGTTAACAACTGTCTCGTGTCTTGTACGGGTCTCCTATCACCCATTGTCCATCGCCCTCCTCCCACCCTTTGTTTGACCCGTGTGTGGTCTACCTGTTGTCCACCTCGCCTGTATCATTCTCACATTGTCTTGCACATTTTATTTTTCACCTACCTTGATTTGATGTCATTCTGTCCATTTTCCCCCCAACCACCCACCTGCTTTGTCAAAGTGTTAAAGTAAAACTTTATATTTTATCAGGCAAGGCCCACTAAGCTACGTAGTGCTCTTTTTAGAAGAGACCTGGCAACCACAACTGATTTACTCGGCGAAGTAGCCTGTCACGTGCAAATTAATAGCGGGTAAATACTCTGTAATTGCCTGACATCGATTCTAAATGCGGGGTGTGATGGAGCAGAACTCCACGCGACCACAGTGAGAGACACGCAAACTCCAAATTTACAGCAAGCGTCGTCAGGGTCGTGATTGAACCCACGACCTCCTGCGCACCAGGCGAGTTGGTCAACATCTGGCTAATGCGGCACCGCCCACCCTCTCTGCGCGTCCTCTTACCGTCCGCTCGTTGCGCTCCTGTCCGCCCACCCCAACCGCACTGCAGGCCAGAGCGGTGCGGGTAACAACTGGGCCAAGGGCCACTACACGGAGGGAGCCGAGCTGGTGGACTCAGTGCTGGACGTGGTGCGCAAGGAGGCGGAGAGCTGCGACTGCCTGCAGGGCTTCCAGCTAACGCACTCGCTGGGCGGCGGCACCGGCTCGGGCATGGGCACCCTGCTCATCAGCAAGATCCGCGAGGAGTACCCCGACCGCATCATGAACACCTTCAGCGTGGTGCCCTCCCCCAAGGTGAGAGAGCACTAGTGCTTTAGTTACTATAACCCTGACTGCATCATGAACACCTTCAGTGTTGTACCCTCCCCCAAGGTGAGATACCACTAGTGCTTTAGTTACTGGCACTATAACCCTGACCACATCATGGACACCTTTGGTGTTGTACCCTCCCCCAAGGTGAGAGGCACTAGATAGAAGGTCTGTGGTTGTGAAAGGTGATGGTACGGAGGTCCCACATTGTGAGGTGGGTGGTGGTGGTGCTGCTGCATGTGGCCTGTAATCCAGCGCTGGAAGCGAGGGGTGTCACACCAACGTTGCGATGAAACTCCCTTGCCGTGGATATCAAGGTGCGACTCCGTACCCTGCTTTGCCAGAAGGCAGAGCAAGTAAACTTTGACGTCTGTTTCCAGCTGTATGGGGATGTTGCCCACCTCCGTAGATTTTTTTTTTTTCGGTTGCTCTGGTTTTTCTCCCACGTCCACAACAAACACAAAATGGCTCGACACCCTCTACAATAAAAACCCAGTAGCAGAACCCTCTGGAAAGACTTGCTGTGGCTTCCTGGATAAGATTTATATTAATTACCATGAACATTTTCAGTGGCATTGTGTGCCCACTAAGCAAGTGGTACTGGGGGGTGGGTGCTTAGACATTCTTGGAGGACGAGGAGACTAAAGTACTTGGTCTGATGCTCGACTTCACGCTCGCCTAACCCTAGTTTATAATCAACGTCACGCGTTTAAGAGTATGTGACTGCCATTAAGTTCCACGTGTTAAGCCACAACTTTGTCGTGCTATCATTTGTGGCCAGATCGCTTCTGAAAAAGCGCTACATAGCACGGTGGTGGGCCCTTGCCTGGCAAAATAAAAATGTTTCTCAATAGTTTAATCTTCCAGACCCATGACCTGCTATCCCACCGCGCTTGTCCACTCACTCACCCACTCGCTCGTTCTTGTCCGCACAGGTATCTGACACGGTGGTGGAGCCGTACAACGCGACGCTGTCGGTCCACCAGCTGGTGGAGAACACGGACGAGACGTACTGCATCGACAACGAGGCGCTCTACGACATCTGCTTCCGCACCCTCAAGCTCACGACGCCCACCTACGGCGACCTCAACCACCTGGTGTCGGCCACCATGAGCGGCGTCACCACCTGCCTGCGCTTCCCGGGCCAGCTCAACGCCGACCTGCGCAAGCTCGCCGTCAACATGGTGCCCTTCCCGCGCCTGCACTTCTTCATGCCGGGCTTCGCGCCGCTCACCAGCCGCGGCTCGCAGCAGTACCGCGCGCTCACCGTGCCCGAGCTCACCCAGCAGATGTTCGACGCCAAGAACATGATGGCGGCGTGCGACCCGCGGCACGGCCGCTACCTGACGGTGGCCGCCATCTTCCGCGGCCGCATGTCCATGAAGGAGGTTGACGAGCAGATGCTGAACATTCAGAACAAGAACAGCAGCTACTTCGTCGAGTGGATCCCCAACAACGTGAAGACGGCCGTGTGCGACATCCCGCCCCGCGGCCTCAAGATGTCGGCCACCTTCATCGGCAACAGCACGGCCATCCAGGTGCGTGCAGGCGGTGGAGTTTGGCGGGGAGCGCTACGAGTTCGATTCTCGCCCATGGCCAACATCGGTGACTTATCTGAATTATTCCTGGGCCTCCCCTAGGTCGAGCCGGCCTCGTATGAGTACCTGGTGCGGTGCGTAAACATCGCCACTAGGGAGACAAAGGCGGCCGGGCGTGGGTTGCCACCTACCCCCTCGTGTGCCGTGTCGGCTTTCGTAGCTGCTCGCTAACAGCACTTGCTCCGACAGTCTGTTATGGCCAGGCGGTGGGAAGCTTGGATTTTGGAGTTTGGAAGGTGGTTTTGTGGCATGGAGGGTCTAAGGAGCGGAGTGGGTTTACGGGGATTGAGTCTTAGTTTGAGACTTGGCCTGCAGGAGACTATGCTTTGTATGTATGTTGACCTTTCGCACAACGTACGTAGCCAACCGTGCTAATCGGAGGTTGCGAGGTAAGGAACCCTTTGAGGATCTGTTGCCTTTAGAGTGGGTCTCAGGACCCGTGGAGAACCTGGGTCTTTGCCAGCGGTCTGAGAAGCGCTGCCTTTCAGGAGGATTTTGGCTTGCTCCTACCTTTGATTAGCAACTTGGGTTTTGGTATAATTAGATTTTGTCGGACCTACAAAGACTGCTGCTACGGGAGAGACCCCCGGGTGTGATGCCTTCCACCACCCCCTTAACGACAAGCGTCTCACCGCCCCCCCCCCCCCCCGTGTCTCTCCCCTCGTGTGCAGGAGCTGTTCAAGCGAATCTCCGAGCAGTTCACAGCCATGTTCCGCCGCAAGGCTTTCCTCCACTGGTACACGGGCGAGGGCATGGACGAGATGGAGTTCACCGAGGCGGAGAGCAACATGAACGACCTGGTCTCCGAGTACCAGCAGTACCAGGACGCCACGGCTGAGGAGGAGGGAGAGTTTGAGGAGGAGGGTGAGGAGGAAGCCGCCTAGATGGTGGTGGTGGTGGTGGTGCCCGGGGGGGGAGGGGGCAGCGATGATAACGATGGGGGGGGGGCGGGTAAGAAACGACAAGTAAAACCAACGTCACGGTAACACGAGAGGGGGAGAGGTGAGGAGAGATGATGGGGAAATAAACTTACTGTGAACCGCGGTGGGGAGGAGCAGGGGGGGGGAGATGAGGGAGAATAGGAACCGGTGACCATGGGGGAGACATCCCGGCTCTAGTAGCTACATCGCGCGCACAGATTTGTTGTTGATCATTGATACATTATGGGGGGAGCAGCCTCTTCCGTGGACATATCCTAATGAAGTGGACTTCTTGACCTATAACCTCTTAAGTTTTTCACGAGCAACGCTGGTTCGGCCCCGCGCACGCGCGCCGTCAGTTTTGTAGCTATGGCAAAGACCACCGTTTCCCTGGCGGGAGTCATCCCGTTATGAATTTGAGAAATCTGCGGTCCCAGAGGGAGAGGTGTGGGTTGGGGGTGGTGGTAGTGGCGGCGA
This sequence comes from Lethenteron reissneri, assembly GCF_015708825.2. Classification (NCBI taxonomy): domain Eukaryota; kingdom Metazoa; phylum Chordata; class Hyperoartia; order Petromyzontiformes; family Petromyzontidae; genus Lethenteron; species Lethenteron reissneri. The sequence continues at coordinate 733,461 of NC_083849.1, forward strand.
GTTGCAGTTAAACGGTTGAGCGTGAGTAGATGGGGTGGGGGGGTGGTGGACTTGCACAGGTGTGAAGTCTGGCTGGCTACCCCCCCCTCCCCGCCCCACGGGTTATTCGTTTGTTTTGGAAGGTAAACGTTAATGTCACCTGCCCGATGGCGCTTAGAGATGCCCTCCACACAGCGACCTGCATGCGTCGTCTTGCACCTGTGCATCGTTTGGCTGCCTGTGCCTGCACAAGTCGATTTAAGTATTAAAACCACATCCCCCACCCACGACCCCCCAACTGTTGTCAATGGGAATGGCAGTCAGGAGTTTTGAGCGAGTACCCACAAGTCTTTGGGCAGTCTCCAGCAGGATGCGTACACAGAGTAGGGTGTGTTTAAGGCAGGATTGCGCATGCCTGCTGCTCAAATCACGTTCACAGATTTGTGCTCTTTGCGAAAGTTGTACATTTTATTTTAGCGCTCCCCCCCACATTGTGTGCCCCCCTCCTCCCACGTTGACTTGTTGGGGTGGAGGGTGGCTCTTGCTAAAGTCGTGTGCTGGGGGCTGATGAGCATGCTCCTTCACCCCCCCCCCCCCTCTAGCCACTTTACCCCGTCAACTTCATGTTATTGCTCTCCTGTGACGACGCCGATGTCTTAAAATGTTTGTTTTCTTGTCCTCGCAAAACTTGGTCCGGACAAACATCCACTTTGTACAAAGTCCTTAATTATTTCATGCTCCTGAAGGAATCCGGCTTTTCGGGGATTCTCATCCCGAGACCGGGTTTCGGAATCTTGTTTACCGGTTTTAAGTTGATGGCATTGCCCCTCGCAATAGCCTCTTCATAGCAACTTGCAAATGAATATCGTGCTGTTAAAAGATGTTGGCTGCTGTAAGAAAAGTCGTTTTGTGTCTTGGAACTTTGCCCCTCCCCACTCTTGTCTGCTGGAGCCATTTCCCTGGAACGGTGCCCAATTCTCACCCACATCCCCCACCACCAACACCACCCCTCTCCACACGTGTGTGGTTGTTGCTAACACAGTTGCTGTAAGGGAAGTTGGACACTCGCACAAAGTGAAACAAGTGAAACGCCGCTTTTTGACCCAAGTACAATTATGCGTCTTGGGGAAAGTGGCATCAATAAAAAAGGCATTGAAAGATGACTTTGCTTGGTCCGAGTGCTTCCTTGTCTCTGATTTGATTGCAACTTGTAACCACGTCCTGCAGTGTTTGCTCGGGTGAGAGGGGGTAGCTCTTGAGCAGCTGGTGTTGAACCAGAGGTGTGGGAAGGTTGGGGTCTAGCAGCTATTGTTAGACATGCTTTCAGCACTAGCCCTGGCCACTTCTCTGACCCTTGGGTTACACCCATTTCATACCCTTTATGAACCAAAGTATGAATTGTTAAGTTTGTTTTATACTGGTAGGAACCTCCTGGTTACACCAGCCCATGGGGTTATTGTCTGTCGTGCAGAGGGGCTGGGTGGGGCAGGGCTGGGTGGTGGGGAGGGGCTGGTCACCCTGTGGTACCCTTATAAAACTCAACGTTTAAACTACTCAGGCTTGCTTGTGCCCACCCTCAGTCGGCCATATTTGCGGAATACACGCTGCCGTTGATCCTGGCCATTGACCGAGCAACCCAACGTTCCTACCAAGCTCCGCAGGAATGTGCTCAGCATCTAGTACCAGTGCCGAGTGAAATCGCCAATACTTTGGTGGAAGTAGTTGGTGGCGACTGTTTTAGAGCCCATAAAACAACTGCACAAGGAGTTAAGAAAACCCACAATTTTATTCAGCAAAACATGCCCCTCCACCATTATACCAGTCTTACCTCCATGTCTGTTTAAAACACAGGAGGCTCTCCTAGTCCCCTCGACAGCTTTCTCCTGGCTCTAAGGCCTGCCAAAGCCAGTACCGCCACCCCCCCCCCCCCCCTTGTCCCCATTCTCACGACAGTATTCTCACTGCAAGGCCTGCAGCAGAGGTTGCAACCGGGTACCCGGTACCCTGGTGCGGCCGGGTACGGGTAGACCGTGAATCATTGGTGAGTAACTGTCACTCCTTTCCCAAAGTCTTATCTTCTCACAATTCAAGTTCCTAGAATCAACCCACCCACGCCTGCAACATGGCTTCATCCCAGAAGTCGCAATCGGGTACCGGAAACCTGTACCAGGCAACAAAACTGACACCTTTTGTTGCCAGATAGAAGGGTAAAAAACCAATTGTGGAATCAAAACCTGTTTGCGACCTCTGGCCTGCAGTAGCCAGTGTCACCCTCTCAATCTCTACACCCAGTGTCCCCCTCACTGTGGTATTCTCCCAGCTTGCTGGAACGCCTGCAGGAGGCCATCGCCCTGGCGCAGGGCGTAGGTGAGTGTGCGCCGCGCGTAGTGCTGGGGGTCAGCGGCCAGCGCCCGCAGCACGTCGCCCAGCAGGTGGGCCCGCTCCACCGCCCCGCCCGGGGCCTCCGCCCCCACGTGCGTCACGTGCACGTGCAGGTGGTAGTAGGAGGGCTGGTAGTGCAGGTAGCAGCGCAGGCGGCACGCGGCCAGGCCGTAGCGATCCAGCACAGCAGCCTGTGGTGGGAGGAGAGGGGGGTGAGTTGGGTGGTGGAGGTAGGTGGGTGGATAGGTTGGTAACTTTGTGCGTGTCGGGGTTGGTGAGTGAGGTAGATGGGTGGATAGGTTGGTAACGTGTGTCAGGGTTGGTGAGTGAGGTGGATCGGTTGGTTGGTAACTTTTGTGTGTGTCGGGGTTGGTGAGTGAGGTGATGGGTGGATAGGTTGGTAACGTGTGTCAGGGTTGGTGAGTGAGGTGGATGGGTGGATCGGTTGGTAACGTGTCAGGGTTGGTGAGTGAGGTGGATCGGTTGGTAACGTGCGTGTCAGGGTTGGCGAGTGAGGTGGGTGGGTGGGTGGGTGACCTGCGTCTTGGTGAGGATGTTCTGCAGCAGGGGCAGGTGCTCCCCAGTGAGGTCGCGCAGAGACTTGAGCCCTCGCTTGTGGCAGATGGCGATGAGGTAGAGCTCATTCGTCTGCAGGCATGGATGTTGTCAACATGCATCAACACCACCACCAATGCCTTCAACACTGTACACTGTCTACACTCACCGCACTGTCTACACTCACCAACAGGGCCCAGGCTCTAGGCCCCGCCTCTAGGCCCCGCCTCTAGGCCCCGGCTCTAGGCCCCAGGCTCTAGGCCCCAGGCTCTAGGCCCCCGGCTCTAGGCCCCCGGCTCTAGGCCCCAGGCCCCAGGCTCTAGGCCCCCGGCTCTAGGCCCCAGGCTCTAGGCCCCAGGCTCTAGGCCCCGGCTCTAGGCCCCAGGCTCTAGGCCCCAGGCTCTAGGCCCCGCCTCTAGGCCCCGGCTCTAGGTCCCGCCTCTAGGCCCCGGCTCTAGGCCCCAGGCTCTAGGCCCCGCCTCTAGGCCCCGGCTCTAGGTCCCGCCTCTAGGCCCCGGCTCTAGGCCCCAGGCTCTAGGCCCCGGCTCTAGGCCCCGGCTCTAGGTCCCGCCTCTAGGCCCCGGCTCTAGGCCCCAGGCTCTAGGCCCCGGCTCTAGGCCCCGGCTCTAGGCCCTAGGCTCTAGGCCCCAGGCTCTAGGCCCCAGGCTCTAGGCCCCAGGCTCTAGGCCCCAGGCCCCAGGCTCTAGGCCCCAGGCTCTAGGCCCCAGGCTCTAGGCCCCAGGCTCTAGGCCCCGGCTCTAGGCCCCAGGCTCTAGGCCCCAGGCTCTAGGCCCCGCCTCTAGGCCCCGGCTCTAGGTCCCGCCTCTAGGCCCCGGCTCTAGGCCCCAGGCTCTAGGCCCCGCCTCTAGGCCCCGGCTCTAGGTCCCGCCTCTAGGCCCCGGCTCTAGGCCCCAGGCTCTAGGCCCCGGCTCTAGGCCCCGGCTCTAGGTCCCGCCTCTAGGCCCCGGCTCTAGGCCCCAGGCTCTAGGCCCCGGCTCTAGGCCCCGGCTCTAGGCCCTAGGCTCTAGGCCCCAGGCTCTAGGCCCCAGGCTCTAGGCCCCAGGCTCTAGGCCCCAGGCCCCAGGCTCTAGGCCCCAGGCTCTAGGCCCCGGACTCTAGGCCCAGGCTCTAGGCCCCAGGCTCTAGGCCCAGGCTCTAGGCCCCAGGCTCTAGGCCCCAGGCTCTGCCAGCCCCCAGGCTCTAGGCCCCAGGCTCTGAGCCCCGGCTCTAGGCCCAGGCTCTAGGCCCCAGGCTCTGCCAGCCCTCCGCCGTCACCTGCTTCTGGTCCCACTTGAGGTCGGGCAGCAGCACGAAGCCCGTCTCGGGGTCGGGGTCTTCAAACACGACCCGCTCCACCTCTGCCTTCTTATCCAGGATGTTATACACCCACTGGTCACACACACATTACACACATGTTATACACCCACTGGTCACACACACACACACATGTTATACACCCACTGATCACACACACATGTTATACACCCACTGGCCACACACACGTGTACACATACACCCAATGGTCACACAAACATGTTATACACCCAATGATCACACAGTAATAGTGCTGGCTGCTGACGAAAAGTGGTATGGCAGTACACACGTTAGCAGCACACACGCCACCGCTGGACGCCGCGAGACAGCCTGCCAACTGCACTAGCTGGATAGTGCCGCCAGCAACAGACGGTTGTGTGCGATAGAGATAAATGGTGGCCCCCTTTGCGTGCGGGAATAAAGGTGGATCAAATGATTGAAGTCTCCAAACAGCTGCGTCACCACACACGTTATACACCCACTCGTCACCACCACCCGGTGGTGGTGACGTCACCATGCCGCGTGTGCCAGCCGACGTGCGCTTTGAGGCCACGCGAAGTGTCAAAGGCTTGCTGCTGGCAGGTCACGGGGCAGACCCAGCGGGTGACATGGGTTGACTGGCAGATGCACTACTGTGCCAGGCTAGGTGCAGGAGGTCACGGGGCAGAACCAGTGGGTGACATGAGTTGACTGAGATGACTGGCAGATGCACTGCTGTGCCAGGCTAGGTGCAGGAGGTCACGGGACATACCCAGCAGGTGCCATGAGATGACTGAGATGACTGGCAGATGCATCACTGTGCCAGGCTAGGTGCAGGAGGTCACGGGACAGACCCAGCAGGTGACATGAGATGACTGTCAGATGCATCACTGTGCCAGGCTAGGTGCAGGAGGTCACGGGACAGACCCAGGTGGTGACATGAGATGACTGGCAGATGCACCACTGTGCTAGTGAGAGGTGATGGCGTGCTAGCGACAGGTGTGTGCGTGCTAGCGACAGGTGTGCGTGTGCTAGAGACAGGTGTGTGTGCTAGCGACAGGTGTGTGTGCTAGCGACAGGTGTGCGCGTGCTAGCGGGAGGTGTGCGCATGCCTGCAGGCTGAAGTTGCTGGTCTGCAGGAAGGGCAGCGTGGTGGAGCGGTAGTCCGAGTCGGTCTCCTCGATGAGGAACGCCTCCCGGCGCTCGTACTTGAGGAGGTGCAAAGGGGTGGCCGGGCAGATCACGGTGGCCTTCATCTCTACACGCGGGAGACAGGACGTAGAAACGCGGGGATATACAGGTTTAGAGAAGTTCCGACGGACGTACTCGGAGACGGAGGTAAGTTAAGGGGCTTCCGCCAGGGTTAATTAAAGCTGTTACAATACCACACAGCAGGGTACACAACTCCCAGGGGCTAGGGGTCCTACTCTGAGTGCGGGTCCCTGCCGGCTCGCTCCGGTCTCTCTCTCGTGTCGGATCGTGGTCTCTGCCGACTCCACCGACCGGTGAGAGAAGCACCTCTACGGCTACCACCGGCTTCTCCCCAGACTCACCACTCGATCCCTCTCTCTACCACTGGTACCTCTTCACCCTGCTTACTCTACCCGTTCCCAGTGACCCCGCTTACGTCACGGGGTATCCCTTAAGTACTCTAGGAGACGTGACGTCATCGCACTGAACGGCACACCTGACGTCACGTCCCCATTTTACTCCTTTACAGAGGTAGCAACAGCAGCTCCCCACTGCCCACCAGGGATTAGTTGTCTGTTGTGCATAGCCACGCCCTCGATTTGTATTCCATAAAGCGCTTCTGGCGGGCTCAGCACCACGTGACGCGATTAATCAGATTGCTGCGATGTCTACGATTGAGCAAATTGATATGATTGATCCGAATGATGTGATTAATACAATTGATCCGATTGTTATGATTAATCAGATTGCTACAATGTCTACAACTGAGCAAATTGATATGATTGATCTGAATTATCAAATTGTTACGATTGATCAGACTGCTGCAATTGATCCGATTGATTCGATTGCTATGATTAATCGTATCGCTACAATTGCTACCATTAAACCCGATTGCTATGATTGATCAAATTGATCAACTTGCTACGATTGATCAAATTGATCAACTTGCTACGATTGATCCGACTGCTGTTGCAGTGGCTGTGCACGCACCGCTGCTCGCTGGCGGTGGCCGTGCCGTGTAGGTGCCGTAGATGTCGTTGTGGAGGTCTCCCTGCAGCTCCGTGTCACCACTCAGCAGGGCGGGCAGCTGGGACTCGCGGAACGGAGTCTTCTCCAGGATCACGACGGCATCACGAGCCTCCTCCTCCTCCTCACCCCTCTCACCATCATCACCATCGCCACCACCATCGTCACCATCGTCACCCTGCGGGAGCAGCAATAGGCATTTTTGGACCATCTTATCTGACAGGCACTATTTTACTTTACCGAGTGTTAACATCCCCAGTGTTTAACAGTACTCTCTTTATTCTAGATTTGAAGCTTCGTGACTGCAAGGATTCATATTCTTAGGTTTTTTCGGTAAAGTCACGTAGGTAAAACATTAAAATTAATAAAAGTTAAATAAAATAAAAATCACGACGTTTCAGAGGCAACACAAGCTTCCGTCTTCAGGTGGAACCGTCACAGCCCGACAGCTGTATCAAGTAAATGAGAGATTACAGGAGATACCACTCCGTATATATATAATGGTTGAGAGGGGGGAAGGGGCAGGAATGGCCCACTTTTTATTATTATTACTCTTTATTGTCAGCCAACACTGGTATAAACAACATGGGAATTTTCGTTCTCTGCTATCATGTGCACCAACAGGTGCTTGTGCACAGGCATGTCCACGTACACGTGCACCTCGTGATCTCTTTTAGCCCCGCCCCCACTCTCGATACGTTCCATTCATTGGCTACCACATTCTGATAAGCCCCTCCCCCCCCTCTCCTCCCCCTTAACTTGTATTTAAGAACTTGCATCTTGAAATCCCTGCCTCACTTGATGCAGCAAATCTGGCTGTGACGGTCCCAACCTGATGACGGAGACTTGTGTTGCCTCCGAAACGTCGTGATTTTTATTTTTATTAATTTTAATTTCATTTTTTACCTACGTGGTGACTTTACCGAAAGAACTAAGAGTACGGGGTTCAGGGGTTGTTCATTCCAGTTGAAGTTATTCATCAACTCGTGTCATTGTCCCGGGTTGGCGGATCAACAACAACAACTAGTGGCGGTGACGTCACCACGGCGCTTGTGCCAGGCTAGGTGCACGTTGAGGCTTCCACGTGAAGTGTCGAGCGCCCGCTGGCAGGAGGAGGTCACGGGGCAGACCCGGCAGGAGCCACGGGTCGACTGAGTGCGATGAGGGGCCGATGCGTGAGGGCCTTCATCCAGCAGTGGATAGGGCACGGCTGACGGTGGCGATTTAAGTTAATGGTAACGACAACAACAATAACGACAACAATAACGACAACAACATTAATAACAACCATAATAACAACAATAACGACAACAACATTAATAACAACCATAATAACAATAATAACAATAACAACAATAATAACAACAACAACGACAATAACAACAACAATAACGACAATAACGACATTAATAACAACAATAACGATAACAATAATAATAACAATAACAACAATAACGACATTAATAACAACAACGACAATAACAACAATAACGACAACAATAATAACAATAACGACAATAACAACATTAATAACAATAATAACAACAATAACGACAACAATAACGACGGAGTGAAAGGGAAATAATAAAATAATATAAAACTATATTTATTTTTATTATTATTTTATTATTTCCCTTCTACGTGACTTTACCGACAGAACCAGGAATATGAATCCCTGCAGTCACGAAAGCTTTACATCGAAATAACGACAACAACGATAACGACAACAACGATAACGACAACAACGATAACGACAACATCGTCAACAACAATAACGTTGACAACAATAACGACAACAACAATGTCAACAACAATGACAACAATAACGTCAACAACAATAACGACAACAACAATAACGACAACAACAACATTAACAACAATAGCGAGAACAATAACGACAACAATAACAACATTAACACCAACAACATAAAACTACCTTCGCCTCCCCGCTCCACTTTGCGTGCAGGAAGACGACCTTCTGCCTCGGGTTGTCGTTTAGGACCCGGACGAGTTTGAAGCCGCGGAGCGACGTCAACGTCTCGCCCGAGGCGACCACTTTGCGCTTCTTCTTCTGCTGTGAGGCGACTGAGTTCCCCTCCTCAGGAGGAGACGAAGACGACGACGCGGCCGCCATTTCACTCGTCAAGCCGCCGCCACCGCCGTTCGCTCATTTCCCGCCAAAATCGCGAGCGCGTCCATTGCCCCTCCCCCACTCAACTCCCCAACAGGATTGTGGAGAGTTGATGTTAAAAATTTGACTGTTAAAAAATAAATATCGACACAATTACGCGTCAAATATGGATTACGTGAGGGAAACATACTGCCGGTTTATTTTGTTATTTGTATATTTGAAATGTTTGTTTTAGCCCGATTATTCAGTGACGTCAGGCACTCGGCGGCCATCTTGCGTAGGGGGAAGGTGGAGTGACGCGTCGATGTACAGCGCCATGGCATTGGATGACGTCATAAACCTACCATCCGGCGGCCATCTTGCGTAGGGGCGATGTAGTGACGCGCTGCGGTGTGTACCCTGTATGGGGTGACGTCACGTGCCCTGTATGACTCATTACCCCGTAGTAACATGGCCGACTGGATGTCGGTCCCTTACTTACGAACACTTTACATACGAGCACTCGACTTACGAACACCCGACTTACAAACACCCGACTTACGGACACCCGGCTTACAAACACCCGACTTACGGACACCCGACTTACGGACGGCCGCACTTACGAACACCAGCTTCCGCGAACTCTTTTATTGTAACATCGACTTAAAACACCAACTCTCGCTTGCACATTGAACCTGTTTTGCTCAGCTCAGCGATCCTTCGCGCGATGTTAACGAGTCGGCTTCGTGCTGGGAGTGCGAGCATTACAATTTTTGAGTAAACAGATTACTGTGCTCCGACTTACGAACGGGTCACAGGAACGGGCATATTTGCGGAATACACCACGCCGCCGTTGACCCTGCAGGCCATTGACCGAGCAACCCGACGTTCCTACCAGCTCCCTCCGCAGGAGGAATGTGTTTATACTTTCATTCTGGCAAAAGGTATCCTATGACACAGCTGCTGCTCGCCCCGAGCTTTCAACGCTGATGCGTGTGGCATTGCCCTAGTGCTGCCCGCCTTGAGGCGTCGTTCTCTCGTCTGACACCGGCGGTGAGAGAGGGACTAAGGGTTTCTTTGGGGCGGAATCTGCAGATCTTAACTACCTTGAAGGGAGGGGAGGGGGTGGATTAATCGACTCATGAATATGAAGGCGGTGGTTGCCAGCCCGTGCAAGGCTCTAAAACCACCGAGTCAGACGTCTCCTGAACTCATCTTCTTGGTTCTTTCGGTAAAGTCACGTAGAATGGAAATAATAAAACAATACAAAATTAACCCGTAAAAACAAAGTTCTTCACTATAAATCCTTTATATGCGTGGCGGCTAGAGTCCTCTCGTCCTCTGGCTTGAGATGGCTGCCACCTATGGGTCAGATGATTGTCTGCCACCATTAAGCAATTGGTAATTAAATATTTTTTTTTCCTAAACAGTGTAAAATTTTGTGGAAAAAATTTCACGAAAATTAATTGTCTCGCACAACGAGTCTGTGTGCAAAATGTCAGCTCGAATGGATCACGGGAAGTGGGTTAAAAAACGACCGAAAGATTTGCACGGTCGTAAGCGCGCAAGCAAGTGAACTTAATATAAAGGATTTAAAAATAAAACATAATAAAATTATTCTCACGACGTTTCTTATGTTTTATTATTACCATTCTACGTGACTTTACCGAAAGAACCAAGAAGATGAATCCCTGCAGTCACGAAAGAAGCTTTACATCGAAATTTCTCCTGAACTCCTTGAAGCCCGTGGGCTGACGGAAGCCAACCGGTGAGGTGTGGTCACGTGGTGGGGGTTGGGGTGAGCACCCTCAACAATTCGTAGTCCAAACATCTGGGCAGCTCACTCTGATACTGCTGCTGCTGATGATGATGATGAGAGACTGAATGTGGAAGCCGGTCCGTGCCTATAAACAACTCCCCCACCACTAACCTGCTGATGATGATTTTGATAATAGAATGTGAAGCTGATATTGATGCTGCTGATGATATTGATAATGCTGCTGATGCTGATATTGATAATGCTGCTGATATTGATCATACTGCTGATATTGATAATGCTGCAGATGATATTGATAATGCTGCTGGTGATATTGATAATGCTGCTGCTGATGATATTGATAATGCTGCTGACGATATTGATAATGCTGCTGATATTGATAATGCTGCTGATGATATTGATGATGCTGATAAAGACAATGCTGCTGATGATATAGATAATGCTGCTGCCGATGCTGATATTGATAATGCTGCTGTTGACAATGCTGCCGATGCTGATATTGACAATACTGATGACGATATTGATGATGTTGATGACGATATTGATGATGCTGCAGATTATATTGATAATGCTACTGCGATGACATTGATAATGCTGCTGATATTGATAATGCTGCCGATGATGGTGTTGATAATGCTGCTGATGACGATATTGACGATGCTGCTGATATTGATGCTGCTGCTGATGATATTGATGATGCTATAAAGACAATGCTGATGACGATATTGATAATGCTGCCGCTGCTGCTGATGACATTGATGATGCTGATAAAGACACCAGCAGGAGACCCAGGCTTCGAGTCCCAGGGTGTCGTCCCGTGTGTCTCTCTCGGTGGGTGGTCCACAAAGTTGTTGTGTGAACGAGACAGGGACGAGACCGCAGTAATCGATACACTACAATTTATAATTTCAAGCATTGTGCACTCGGCAATGAAACCACAAACCACGACGTTAATACGGCAATCATAATAATCATAACAGCAACAATAATCAAATCGTCGTAATCATAACGTCACCACACGTTTAAGAATAGGACATGAAACAACTCTTTACATGATGGGTTTCGTGAGATGACAATTATACAGTGTGTGTGCGATTGGTATATAACGGTGTGTGTGTGGTAGTGTGTGTTTAGTAGTGTGTGGTAGGGTGTGTGTGTATGCAGTAGTGTGTGTGTATGCAATAGTGTGTGTGTGGTAGTGTGTGTGTTTAGTAGTGGATGTGTGTGGTAGTGTGTGTGGAAGTGTGTGTGGTAGTGTGTGTGTTTAGTAGTGTGTGTGATAGTGTGTGTGTGTATGCAGTAGTGTGTGTGTATGGTAGTGTGTTTAGTAGTGGATTTGTGTGGTAGTGCGTGTGTTTAGTAGTGTGTGGTAGTGTGTGTTTAGTAGTGGGTGTGTGTGGTAGTGTGTGTGTCTTGCAGTGTGTGTGTGAATGCAGTAGTGTGTGTGTGTGGTAGTGTGTGTGTTTAGTAGTTGTGGGGAGCGATAGTGTAGCGGTTAGCGCGCTGCGCTATGAACTTAGCGACCCGGGTTCGATTCCAGCTCACGGCCAACACCAGTGACGATTATCTGAACCGGTCCTGGGCCTCTCCTAGGTCGACTCAGCCTTAAATGAGTACCTGGTGCGGTGTGTAAACATCGCCACTGGGGAGACAAAGGCGGTCGGGCGTGGTGCTGGCCACCCACCCCCTCGTGTACCGTTCCGGCCTTCATAGGTGCTCGCTAACAGCACTTGCCCCTACAGTCTGTTAAGGCTATACGGGGGATCTTTGTGTTTAGTAGTGGATGTGTGTGGTAGTGTGTTTAGTAGTGGATGTGCGCGGTAGCGTGTGTGGTAGTGTGTGTGGTAGTAGTGTGTATGTGCGGTAGTGTGTGTGGTAGTGTGTGTGTGCACTTGGCCTGGCACAAGCATCGTGGTGACGTCACCGCCACTTAGTGGCGAATGGCGGTTGTTGTTGTTGTTGTGTAGTAGTGTGTGTGTGGTAGTGTGTGTATGCAGTAGTTGTGTGTTTGTAGTGTGTGTGTTTAGTAGTGGGTGTGTGGTAGTGTGTGTGTATGCAGTAGTTGTGTGTGTGTAGTAGTGGGTGTGTGGTAGTGTGTGTGTATGCAGTAGTTGTGTGTGTGTGGTAGTGTGTGTGTTTAGTAGTGGGTGTGTGTGTGTGGGCGGTCCTGCACAGATGTGTAGGGAATTCCAACAAGACCTACATCTCTGCTTTATTGACCTGGTCAAGGCCTATGATACCATCAGTAGGACTGGGCTCTGGGTTGTTCTTCGTTTTTTCGGAGTCCCTGACCCTCTGCTCACGATCATTAAGGACCTTCATGATGGTGAGCGGGCCCGGGTAAAACTATGTGGCCGGAAGTCAGAGCCATTCCTTGTACACCTTCGGGTGCGACAGGGATGTCCTCTGGCTCCCACATTATTTAACATCTATTTTGACCGCGTGGTTCATGAAGCCCTCAATAGCTGTACCGGGGGAATTTCCATTTGGTACAGATATAATGGGAGGCTGATCGATGCCCGGGTGCGGTCAAGGGATGGCTCCCTATTGGTCAACCACTATAAGTATGCCGATGATTTGGTAATAGCTGCTCATTCAGAAGAGGAGTTGGAGACGCTGCTGCTGAAACTGGAGCGTGCCACTAAGAGGTAGGGCCTTACCATCAGCCCCACCAAAACTAAGCACCTGCCTGGGTATTTTGTACCATCGGACACTCCACCCCCACAACTCCCAATCGGTGATGGGGCAGTAGTGGAGAGTGGAGAGTTTCCCATACCTGAGCAGTGTGCTTATGACCGGCTCCAGTTTAACAGCAGAGGTCTCACTCCGAATCAGTCGAGCGGCAATATCTTTTCATCGGTTGCGTAACGCTGTGTGGAAGCTACCTGGTCTGTCGCTCCGCACGAAGCTTCAGGTCTTTTCGGCCACGGTCATTCCCTCCCTTTTCTATGCTTGCGAAACGTGGACCCCCCTAATGGAGCATCTTCGCCGGTTGGAAACATTTAGGCTAGCCTGCCTACGATCCATCCTGGGTTTAACCAGGCTGGATTGTGTGAGGAGCTCACAAATCCTTGAAAGATCTGGTCAAAGTCCCATCGGTGAGCTCCTCCGGCGGGCAAGGCTGCGTTGGCTGGGTCATGTAGCCCGCATGCCCAGCCACCGCATGCCTAAACAGCTTTTGTTCTGCTGGATAGAGGGGGCTAAATGGGCGCGGCACGGGCTAGAGAAGAGATGGAGTGATATGGTACAGGAGGACGTGGAGCTGAGTGGACTTGCCGATGACTGATACCAGCGGTGTCAAGATCGGCCTCAGTGGAGGAGGCTCGTGAAGGACGCTACTGGGCAGTTGGAGGCAGTCGCCCTCCAACAACAACGGAGGGCGGAGGAGCGAAGCTCACAACAACGAGCGGAGCGCCGGGTGGCTAAAGCACAGAAAGTTGGTACAGTAGGGGGCACAGGTGGTGCATCAGCCAGTCATCTCGGTCATCTCAGTCAGTCGACCCGTGGCACCTGCTGGGTCTGCCCCGTGACCTCCTGTCGGCGGGCGTTCGACACTTCACGTGGCCTCAAGGTGCACTTGGCCTGGCACAAGCGTCGTGGTGATGTCACCGCCACTTAGTGGCGAATGGCGGTTGTTGTTGTTGTAGGTGTGTGTACATGTGTGTGTGTAGGTGTGTGTACATGTGTACATGTGTGTGTGTGTAGGTGTGTGTACATGTGTGTGTACATGTGTGTGTGTAGGTGTGTGTACATGTGTGTGTGTAGGTGTGTGTACATGTGTGTGTGTGTACATGTGTACATGTGTGTGTGTACATGTGTACATGTGTGTGTAGGTGTGTGTACATGTGTGTGTGTAGATGTGTGTACATGTGTGTGTGTGTGTAGGTGTGTGTACATGTGTGTGTGTGTGTAGGTGTGTGTACATGTGTGTGTGTGTACATGCGTGTGTACATGTGTGTGTGTAGGTGTGTGTAAGTGCTGGGTGTTAGCGGCCGGGTGTGTGCGAGGGTGAGTTTGCTCTCATCTCGTCAAACAGTGGATTGTTCACTTCCATCTCCCCGGTCTGTGACACGCGCACACACGCACACACACACGCACGCACACACATGCACACACACACACACGCACACACATGCACGCACACACACACGCACACACACGCACGCACACACGCACGCACACACACGCGCACACGCACACACGCGCACACGCACGAACCACCATCGCCACCATCACCACCACAGCAACAACATCATGACCACCATCACAACAACATCATCACCATCGCCACAGCAATACATCACCATCACAACCATCACCGCAGAAAAAAAACCATCACCACCATCACCACAGCTATAACATCACCACCACCACACCGCCACCATCACTACGACCATCACCACGGCAACATCATCATCACCACCACCAACCTGTCACCATCACCACGACCATCACCACGACCATCACCACGGCAACATCATCATCACCACCACCCCGCCACCATCACCACGACCATCACCAAGGCAACAACATCATCACCATCACCACAGCAACAACATTATCACCATCACCACAGCAACAACATCACCATCACAACACCATCACCACCACCATCACCACCACCATCACCACCACCATCACCACCACCATCACCGCCACCATCACCATCACCACCATCACCATCACCACCATCACCACCACCATCACCACCACCATCACCACCACCATCACCACCACCATCACCACCATCACCACCATCACCACCACCACCATCACCACCACCATCACCACCACCATCGCCACCATCACCACCACCATCACCACCACCACCATCACCACCGCCCATCACCACCATCACCGCCACCATCACCGCCACCATCACCGCCACCATCACCGCGGCCCCCCCACCCCCTCACCGGCGCGAGGCCGGGGCACTCGTACACGGTGATGTCTCCCTCCTCGTTCTCCGAGTCGGTGAGCGAGTTCGGGGTCTGCGACTCCTCCGTCTCCCTGCGGGGCGGGCGGCGGTGAGTGCACTCGGTCTTGTCTCTCTGTGTGTGTCTGTGTGTGTATGTGTCTCTGTGTGTGTCTCTCTGTGTGTGTCTCTGTGTGTCTGTGTGTGTCTCTGTGTGTGTGTCTCTGTGTGTGTGTGTGGCTGTGTGTGTGTCTGTGTCTGTGTGTGTGTGTATGTCTCTGTGTGTCTCTGTGTGTGTGTGTGTCTCTGTGTGTGTGTGTGTGTGTCTGTGTGTGTCTCTGGCTGTGTGTGTGTGTTTGTCTGTGTGTGTGTCTCTGGCTGTGTGTGTGTGTCTCTGTGTGTGTGTGTCTCTGTGTGTGTGTGTCTCTGCCTGTGTGTGTCTCTGTGTGTGTGTCTCTGTGTGTGTGTCTGTGTGTGTGTGTCGGTGTGTCTCTGAGTGTGTCTCTGTGTGTGTGTGTCGGTGTGTGTGTGTCTGTGTGTGTGTGTCTGTGTCTGTAGGTCTCTGTCTGTGTGTGTATCTCTGTGTGTCTCTGTGTGTGCGTCTCTGTGTGTCTGTGTGTGTCTCTGTCTGTGTGTGTATCTCTGTGTGTCTTTGTGTATCTGTGTGTGTGTCTGTGTGTGTGTGTGTCTCTGGCGGTCGGGCGTGGTGCTGGCCACCCACCCCCTCGCATGCCATGCAGGCCTTTATAGGTGCTCGCTAACAGCACTTGCCCCTACAGTCTGTTAAGGCTACACGGGGGATCTTTATCTCTGTCTCACTCCGAATCAGTCGAGCGGCATCATCTTTTCATCGCCTGCGTAACGCTGTGTGGAAGCTGCCTGGTCTGTCGCTCCACAAGAAGCTTCAGGTCTTCTCGGCCACAGTCATTCCCTCCCTTCTCTACGCTTGCGAAACGTGGACACCCATAATGGAGCATCTTCGCCGGTTGGAAACATTTAGGCTGGCCTGCCTACGATCCATCCTGGGTTTAACCTGCAGGCTGGATTGTGTGAGGAGCTCACAAATCCTTGAAAGATGTGGACAAAGTCCCATTGGTGACCTCCTCCGGCTGGCAAGGCTGCGTTGGCTGGGCCATGTAGCCCGCATGCCCAATCACCGCATGCCCAGCCACTGCATGGCTAAACAGCTTTTGTTCGGCCAGATCGAGGGGGCTAATCGGGCACAGCACAGGCTAGAGAAGAGATGGAGTGATGTGGTACAGGAGGATGTGGAGCTGAGTGAACTTGCCGATGACTGGTACCAGCGGTGTCAAGATCGGCCTCTGTGGAGGAGGCTCGTGAAGGACGCTACTGGGCAGAGGAGCGACGCTCACAACAACGAGCGGAGCGCCGGGAGGCTAAAGCACAGCAAGTTGGCCCAGTAGGGGGCACAGGTGGTGCATCGGCCAGTCATCTCAGTCAACCCAGCGCACCTGGGTCTGCCCCGTGACCTCCTACCAGCAGGTGTTCGACACTTGACGTGGCCTTAACCTGCACATAGCCTGGCACAAGCGCCGTGGTGATGTCACCCCCACTTAGTGGCGAATGGCGGTTGTTGTTGTTGTGTCTGTGTGTGTCTTGTTGTATGTACACACACACACACACGTGGACACACACACACACACACGTGGACACACACACACGTGGACACACACACACACACGTACACCTACCTGTCCATAGCCATAAGCTGCTGTCTCTTCTGCTGGTAGTGATACAGCTGTGCCCTGTGAGCCAGTCTGCTGTCTGCACGCTGTACACACACACAGCAGACAAAGACGGAGAGACACAGTGCACCGTCGAGATCTATAGAGATTTGTGACAGGCAAGCCGCAGGAGAGAGTCTGTGGCCGTGCAACCCAAGTGGTGGAGCACACTGCCAACGCCACGGCAGTCTGCGCCCCTTCAACGGAGGAGGAGGAGGAACGGAAAAACCACACAAACTCTCACAAGCACGCCTAGGGGCACCCCAAGCTGCCGCTGGGGGTGCCCCTCGGCGCGACCACGCAGCAACATTGCTGTGTCTGTGAAACACGTCGACTCAATGATGATTTACTCGGGAAAAACACACGACACACACAGGACACAATCCACACACACGACACATAACACACACACACTACACACAACACACACACACTACACACAACACACACACACAGCACATAACACACTACACACACGACACACACAACACAACCCACACACACGACACACACACGACACACACACAATACACACAACACAACCCGCACACACAACACACACACAGCAAACACACACAACACACACACAAGACACACACACACACGACACACACCACACACGACACAGCACACACGACACACAGCACACACATACACCACACACCACACACCACACACGACACACACACGACACACACAGAGCGGTGGTGACCTGCGTACCGGCAGCGTTGGGGGTCTCTGCGAGCCGGGCGAGTGGGCGCTGCACACCCTGTAGTCTGCCTTCTGCACCATGCCGCCTGCACGGTGCAGCCTGCAAACACAAAGACAAAGGTCCCCCACGTAGCCTTCGCAAGACTGTCGGGGCAAGTGCTGTTCGTGGCGAGCGGCAGCGCCAATGGAGGCCGGCACGGTGGCGCACGAGGGGGTGGGTGGCCAGCACCACGCCCGGCCGCCTTTGTCTCCCCAGTGGCGATGTTTACTACGCACCGCACCAGGTACCCATCTGAGGCTGGGTCGACCTATGGGGAGGCCCCGATTCAGATAATCGTCACTGGTGTTGGTCGTGAGCGGGAATCGAACTTGGGTCGCTGGGTTCGTAGCGCAGTGCACTCACCACTGCACTACCGCTCCGCATGTATACATACGGTGGTGGTGGTGGAAGTGGAAGTGGTGATAGAGGTGGTGGTGGTGGCGGTGGCGGCGGTAGCAGTTTTGGTGGCGGTTGTGGTGGCGGTGGTGGTAGTAAAAGTGGTGATGGAGGTGGTGGTGGTGATGGCGGCGGTGGTGACAGTGGTGGTGGCGGCGGTGGTGCTTACGGCGGTAGCAGTTTTGGTGGTGGTTGTGGTGGCAGTGGTGGTAGTGGAAGTGGGGATGGAGGTGGTGGTGGTGGTGCTGATAGTGGTGGTGGTACTGGTGGGGGTGGCAGTGGTGGTGGCGATGGTGGTGATGGAAGTGGGGATGGTGGCGATGGTGGTGGTGGCGATGATAGTGGTGGTGGTGGAAGTGGGGATGGTGGCGATGGTGGTGGTGGTGATGGAAGTGGGGATGGTGGCGATGGTGGTGGTGGCGATGATAGTGGTGGTGGTGGAAGTGGGGATGGTGGCGATGGTGGTGGTGGTGATGGAAGTGGGGATGGTGGCGATGGTGGTGGTGGCGATGGTGGTGGTGGCGATGGTGGTGGTGGTGATGGTGGTGGTGGCGATGGTGGTGGTGGCGATGGTGGTGGTGGCGATGGTGGCGATGGTGGTGGTGGTGGTCTCACCTGTACCAGCACGCTGCCATGGTTATGAGGGCAGACACCGCCGCCACTGTGCTCACCATCGCCGCCACTGTGCCAGGCACACAAGAGACAAAGGTCACCCAGGTAGCCTTTGACAGACTGTCGGGCCGAGTGCTGTTGGCGAGCATCACCAGCGGTAGCAGCGCTGACCGAGGCCGGTACGGCGCACGAGGAGTGGAGAAGTTTACCGCGCTCCACAGCCGGTACACATTTCAGGCCGAGTCGGACTAGGGGAGGCCCAGGACCGGTTCAAATAATTGTCACTCAACAACAACCACCGCCATTTGCCTCTAAGTGGCGGTGACGTCACCACGGCCCCTGTGCCAGGCTAGGTGCACTGCGAGGCCACGTGAAGTGTCGAAGGTTCGCTGACAGGAGGAGGTCACGGGACAGACCATGACATGGGTTGACCAAGATGACTGGCAGATGTACACCGACTGTACCCCCTACAGTGCCAACTCGCTGTGTTTTAGCCGCCCGGCGCTCCGCTCGTTGTTGTGAGCGTCGCTCCTCCGCCCTCCGTTGTTGTTGGAGGGCGACTGCCTCCAACTGCCCAGTAGCGTCCTTCACGAGCCTCCTCCACAGAGGCCGATCTCGACACCGCTGGTACCAGTTATCGGCAAGTCCACTCAGCTCCACGTCCTCCTGTACCACGTCACTCCATCTCTTCTCTAGCCCGTGTCGCGCCCGTTCAGCTCCCTCTATGCGGCCAAACAGAAGTTACTTGGGCATGCGGTGACTGGGCATGCGGGCTACATGACCCAGCCAACGCAGCCTTGCCTGCCGGAGGAGCTCACCGATGTGACTGTGTCCAGATCTTTCAAGGATTTGTGACCTCCTCACAAAATCCAGGCTGGTTAAACCCAGGATGGATCGTAGGCAGGCCAGCCTAAATATTTCTAACCGGCGAAGATGTTCCATTAGGGGGGTCCACATACAGAAGGAAGGGCATGACCGTGACTGAGAAGACCTGAAGCTTCAACACAGCGTTAGTCAGCTGATGAGAAGATAATGGCGCTCGACTGACTGTGAGACTTCTGCTGTCAAACTGGAGCTGGTCATGTGCACCCTGCCCAGGTAGGGAAACCTCTCCACTCCTTCCACAACTGCCCCATCACGAACGCTCTCTCTCTCTGTGTAGAATAGGGGGAGATCATACAAACTCTACTCACTCTGTAGAACAGGGGGAGATCACACAAACTCCACTCACTCACTCACTCTGTAGAACAGGGGGAGATCACACAAACTCCACTCACTCTGTAGAACAGGGGGAGATCATACAAACTCCACTCACTCTGTAGAACAGGGGGAGATAATACAAACTCTACTCACTCTATAGAACAAGAGGAGATCATACAAACTCCACTCACTCACTCTGTAGAACAGGGGGAGATCATACAAACTCTACTCACTCTGTAGAACAGGGGGAGATCATACAAACTCCACTCACTCACTCTGTAGAACAGGGGGAGATCACACAAACTCCACTCACTCACTCTGTAGAACAGGGGGAGATCATACAAACTCCACTCACTCACTCTGTAGAACAGGGGGAGATCATACAAACTCCACTCACTCACTCTGTAGAACAGGGGGAGATCATACAAACTCCACTCACTCACTCTGTAGAACAGGGGGAGATCATACAAACTCCACTCACTCACTCTGTAGAACAGGGGGAGATCATACAAACTCCACTCACCCAACAGCAGGGGGCTCGGGGCACTCGCCGACTTGGATGCCGCCAGTCTCCCCGCCACCGTGCCGAGAGGCTTCGAGATTTCCGGTTCCAGGTCGTCCGATCTGTCTCCTCCGACCGTCGCCACCGCCGCCGCCACCACCACCACCTCCTCGTCCTCGTGGTCTTTTGTCGTCGTGCTGGCGATGTCCACCCCTACGTCCGATCCTCCTCCTCCACCCGGCTCGCTGTTCTGTCCGGATGTACCGTCACCACCACCAGCACCGCCAGCACCACCATCGCCACCACCACCACCACTGATGGTGGTCATGGTGACAGGTTTCTTCGCATGACCACCGCCATTGCCACCACCGCCACCACCACCGCCGGTGCCTCTGCCCCGCGTCTGCTGCTGCTGCTGCAGCGTCTTCACGTCCACCACCTCCTCCTCCTCCTCGATCTCTCCGCCGATCTCGTGCCGCGTCGAGATCTGCTGAGCGTCGATCCTCCACACGGTGTGGGCCCGCGGAGTGGAGTCGTGGCCCCCCCCACCCCCTCCACCTCCTCCTCCACCTCCTCCACCTCCTCCACCTCCTCCACCTCCTCCACCTCCTCCACCTCCACCGCTCATCGCCGCCTCGCCGTGGGCCCCCTTCCCCCTCCGCCCGGCGCGATGGCGACGGCTCTCCCTCGTGTCCCCGGCTCTCCCGGGATCCTCCTTCGTGTCGTCGCCCTCCCTGCCGCGAGACTTCCCACGCCGCGTCTCCTCCTCCTCCTCCTGCTGCTCCTCCTGCCCCCGCCACACCGTGGCCGAGACCGCCGCGCCAGGCGGTGACGCGCCAGGCGGTGACGCGCCAGGCGATGACGCGCCCCGCAGGTGCTGCCACTGCTGCCCGTGGGCCTTCCCGCCGCGTCTCTGCTCGCCCGCACGGGGCTCTGAGGCTCCGCCACCACCGTCACCGTCGCCACCACCGTGACCGCCACCGTCACCGTCACCGCCGCTGGTGGCGGTGGTGGTGGTGTGCGCGCCGCTCAACACGGAGGCGATGAACTCCTCCTCCTCGTCGGCGTCGTCGCCCGGGAGACCCAGCCGGTGCCTCCGGTCGTCTACGAGGGGACAGACGGCAGCAGCAGCAGCTCAACACTACCGGCACCACCACTACAGGGAGGGGGTGTGGGTCTCTGTGTGGGTCTGTGGCTCTCTGTGTGGGTCTGTGGCTCTTTGTGTGGGTCTCTATGTGGGTCTGTGGGTCTCTGTGTGGGTCTGTGGCTCTCTGTGTGGGTATGTGGGTCTCTGTGTGAGTCTATGGGTCTCTGTGTGGGTCTGTCGGTCTCTGTGTGGGTGTGTCGGTCTCTGTGTGGGTCTGTGGCTTTCTGTGTGGGTATGTGGGTCTCTGTGTGAGTCTATGGGTCTCTGTGTGGGTCTGTCGGTCTCTGTGTGGGTCTGTCGGTCTCTGTGTGGGTCTGTGGCTTTCTGTGTGAGTCTGTGGCTTTCTGTGTGAGTCTGTGGCTCTCTGCGTGAGTCTGTGTCTCTCTCTGTGTGAGTCTGTGTCTCTCTGCGTGGGTCTCTCTGTCTCTACGGGGGAGGAGGGAGGAGGCTCACGACCACGGCTCCCTCTCAGGCCCCTACCCGAGACGCAGTGCCCTTGCGCTCCGAGCGTGTGCAGGGCACGGCAGGGCCCACAGGCGCGGCTCCCAGCGGGGCACGGCTCCCGGCGCAGGAGGGCGCACGTCAGCCTGCCCGGGCACGCGTCTGCAGACAAAGGCACAGGCAAAGGTCCCCCGGGTAGACTCGCCATACTTGGTGGGGGCGAGGGCAAGTGCCGAGTCGCAGCGGCGCCTACGAAGGGCGGCACGGCGCACGAGGTGGGGGGGGGGGGGGGCACCAGCCACGCGTGCCAGGCCGCCTTTGTCTCCCCGCTGGCGATGTTTGCACATCATCAGAAGATGCATTTTTCTCTTCTTGGTTCTTTCGGTAAAGTCACGTAGAAGGGAAATAATAAAATAATAAAAATAAAACATTATAATTCTCACGACGCTGTCTCCCCGACAGACCTGAGGACGGCTGCTCGCGTTGTGGCTGAAACGTCGTGAGAATTATTTTATTATGTTTTATTTTATTATTTTATTGTTTCCCTTCTACGTGCCTTTACCGAAAGAACCAAGAAGATGAATCCCTGCAGTCACGAAAGCTTTAAATTGAAATAAAAAAAATGCATTTTGTTCGGAATCAGAATCATTATGTCTACCGCAGGAGAAATCCGATGAGCTCTCAAGCTCTTTCACTCACAGATGTCCCAGTGAGGGGGCACAGGGCTAAGAACGTTACAGCAACAACACAGTTACACAAACGCGATAGGAGTGTAAAGTACAAGAAAAGTAAAAACAAACCACCCAGACACACACACAAATACAACACTCGGCCATCCGACCAGCGGGTACTCATTTGAGGCCGAGTCGACCTAGGGGAGGCCCAGGACCAGTTCAGGTCATCGGTCACCAGGGTAGGTGGTGGCCCTGAGCAGGAGTCGAACTCGGGTGGCCGGGTTCGACGCACACACGCACACGCAGTACATGTGTGTGCTGCGTGTGTGTGTGTGTACACGTGTGTGCGTGCGTGTACACGTGCGTGCGTGTACACGTGCGTGCGTGTACACGTGCGTGCGTGTACACGTGCGTGTGTGTACACGTGTGTGCGTGCGTGTACACGTGCGTGCGTGTACACGTGTGTGCGTGCGTGTACACGTGCGTGCGTGTACACGTGCGTGTGTGTACACGTGTGTGCGTGCGTGTACACGTGCGTGTGTGTACACGTGTGTGCGTGCGTGTACACGTGCGTGCGTGTACACGTGTGTGCGTGCGTGTACACGTGCGTGCGTGTACACGTGCGTGTGTGTACACGTGTGTGCGTGCGTGTACACGTGCGTGCGTGTACACGTGTGTGCGTGCGTGTACACGTGTGTGCGTGCGTGTACACGTGCGTGTGTGTACACGTGCGTGTACACGTGCGTGCGTGTACACGTGCGTGCGTGTACACGTGCGTGCGTGCGTGTACACGTGTGTGCGTGAGTGCGTGTACACGTGTGTGTACACATGCGTGTGTGTACACGTGTGCATGCGTGTACACGATGTGTGCGTGCGTGTACACGTGTGTGCGTGCGTGTACACGTGTGTGCGTGCGTGTACACGTGTGTGCGTGCGTGTACACGTGTGCGTGCGTGTACACGTGCGTGCGTGTACACGTGTGTGCGTGCGTGTACACCTGTGTGCGTGCGTGTACACGTGTGTGTACACATGCGTGTGTGTACACGTGTGCATGCGTGTACACGATGTGTGCGTGTACACGTGTGTGCGTGCGTGTACACGTGTGTGCGTGCGGTGTCCCACTCTTATCAACCGTGCGTGGCCCATGTCAACTGATAACCTTCCCGTCATTCTGCACCCCAAATATAACCCCGATTATCGCCCCGGCCGTCAGAACGAGGGGGTGGTGGTGGTGGTGCTGGAGGTGGTGGCGGTGGTGGTGGTGGAGGTGGTGCCACCGTTTCACAATGATAGTTATTTGTATACCGTAGAGCTTCATTCATGCGAATTGCACGTAGCACACACGCCGTGCAATCATTCTACTGTATATGTGTAACCACAATCACACACACACACCACCACAATCACACACACACCACCACAATCACACATACACCACCACAATCACACACACACACCACCACAATCACACACACACCACCACAATCACACACACACCACAATCACACGCTCCACAATCACACACACCACAATCACACACACACACCACAATCACACAATCACACACACACCACAATCACACAATCACACACACACCACAATCACACAAACACACACACACCACAATCACACAATCACACACACACCACAATCACACACACACCACCACAATCACACACACACCACCACAATCACACACACACACCACAATCACACACACACCACAATCACACACACACACCACAATCACACACACACACCACAATCACACACACACACACCACAATCACACACACACCACAATCACACACACACACCACAATCACACACACACCACAATCACACACACACACACACCACAATCACACACACACACCACAATCACACACACACACCACAATCACACACACACACCACAATCACACAATCACACACACACACCACAATCACACACACACACCACCACAATCACACACACACACCACAATCACACACACACACCACCACAATCAGACACACACACACCACAATCACACACACCACCACAATCACACACACACACCACAATCACACACACACACCACAATCACACACAACACCACAATCACACACACACACCACCACAATCACACCACCACAATCACACACACACACCACCACAATCACACACACACACCACCACAATCACACACACACCACAATCACACAATCACACACACACCACAATCACACACACACACCACCACAATCACACACAACACCACAATCACACACACACACCACCACAATCACACACAACACCACAATCACACACACACACCACCACAATCACACACACACACACCACCACAATCAAACACACACCACAATCACACACACACACCACAATCACACAATCACACACTACACCACACAATCACACACACACACCACAATCACACACACACACCACCACAATCACACACAACACCACAATCACACACACACACCACCACAATCACACACAACACCACAATCACACACACACACCACCACAATCACACACACACCACAATCACACACACACCACAATCACACAATCACACACACACCACAATCACACACACCACAATCACACACACACCACAATCACACACACACCACCATCACACACAACACCACAATCACACACACACCACAATCACATCCCCAGGTGCATCACGCATCCCCTGGGGGTGTGAGAGATGCCCTCTCTGGGGGGAGGGTGCGAGACATGGTCGTGATGCACCCCCAGGGGGTGTGAGAGATGGGCAAATTGTTTTCCATGAGAAGGTAACTAATCGAAAAACGTTTCACGTGTCCCAGTGTGCAGTCAAAGCACCACTGGGCGAGACGATGTCACCGTGCCCTGTCTCTCTCCTCTCTCTCCTTTGGCTGTCATTCCATCACCAGCCTCGACCGATGACCCACATCGAACCCAGGGACCCCCCCCCCCGGCCCCCACTCACATCACAAAGACAAAGTACCCCCGAGAGCCTCTCACACTGCTGGGGCCAAGTGCTGTTAGCGAGCGCCGGCACTGTGGCACACGAGGGGGTGGGTGGACAGCACCACGCCCGGCCGCCTTTGTCTCCCCCCGGTGGCGATGTTTCGTACACACCGCATCAGGCTGAGTCGACCTAGAGGCGACCCAGCACCGGTTTGGATAAATCGTCACCGCCGTGAGCGGGAATCGAACTCGGCACGCTGCCCGGTTCGCTTATAACGCTGACCACTGCGCCACCGCTCCCTGCACACGTGACCACCGCACACGTGACCTCCGCACACTCACTCAGCCATTCCCTCCGACACGGCCACAATAATTCAACTGGAGCACTCACTCACTCACGCATTCACTCACTCACTCACACACTCACTCACACACTCACTCACGCTTTCACTCACTAACTCACACCGTCAACAACCTATCCCATCGCCGATATCCCCACTCACGCATTCACTCACTCACGCACTCACTCACTCACGCACTCACCCACTCACTCACCCACCCACTCACTCACCCACCCACTCACTCATTCACCCACTCACTCATTCACTCACGCATTCACTCACGCATTCACTCACTCACGCACTCACGCATTCACTCACTCACGCATTCACTCATTCACTCACTCACGCATTCACTCACGCACTCACTCACGCATTCACTCACTCACGCTTTCACTCACTCACACCGTCAACAACCTGTCCCATCGCCGATAGCCCCACTCACGCATTCACTCACTCACGCACTCACTCACTCACGCATTCACTCACTCACGCATTCACTCACTCACGCACTCACGCATTCACTCACGCACGCATTCACTCACTCACTCATTCACCCACTCACTCATTCACCCACTCACTCATTCACCCACTCACGCATTCACTCACGCATTCACCCACTCACTCACGCATTCACATTTACTCATTCACCCACCCACTCATTCAAGAACACACTCACCTACCCACTCGCCCACCCATCCACCCATTCACCCATTCACTCACCCACCCACTCGCCCACCCACCCACTCATCCGTTCACCCACCCACTCGTTCACCAACACACTCAATCACCTCCTCACGATACCCACCCACCCACGCATTCACCTACCAACTCGTTCACCCACCCACTCGTTCAACAACACTCATTCACATAATCGCTCACACACCCACTCACCCATCAATTC
The DNA here is from genome assembly GCF_015708825.2 of Lethenteron reissneri. Classification (NCBI taxonomy): domain Eukaryota; kingdom Metazoa; phylum Chordata; class Hyperoartia; order Petromyzontiformes; family Petromyzontidae; genus Lethenteron; species Lethenteron reissneri. The sequence continues at coordinate 760,367 of NC_083849.1, forward strand.
ACCCACCCACTCACCCACCCACTCACCCATTCAATCACCCACCCACTCATTCACCCACCGACTCGTTCAACAACACACCCACCTATTCACTCATACATTTACCTACTAATTCACCCACCCACTCATTCATCAACCGACTCGTTCAACAACACACTCAGTCACCCACTCACGTACAGATACACTCATCCATGAATTCACTCAACCACCCACCCAACGAGTCACTCACTGCTCAAACTCAATCACTCACCCACCCACTCAGCCACATACCCAAGTCAGAAGACAAAGATCCCCCGTGTAGCCTCTAACAGACTGTAAGGGCAAGTGCTGTTAGCGAGCAGCACCTATGAAGGCTCCCGGCACTGTGAACCGGTCCTGGTGCCTCCCCTAGGTCGACTCAGCCTCAAATGAGTCACCTGTTACGGTGGTGTAGTAAACATCGCCACTGGGGGAGACAAAGGCGGCCGGGCGTGGTGCTGGCCAGACTTTAACATTGAAGTTTATGAGAGACTTTAACATTGGAGTCTATGGGGACACTTTAACATTGGAGTCTATGGGGACACTTTAACATTGGAGTCTATGGGAGACTTTAACATTGAAGTCTATGGGTAGAGACTTTAACATTGGGGTCCATGGGATACTTTAACATTGAAGTCTATGGGAGTCTATGGGAGACTTTAACATGGGAGTCTATGGGAGACACTTTAACATTGGAGTCTATGGGTAGAGACTTTAACATTGGAGTCTATGGGAGACTTTAACATTGTAGTCTATGGGAGACTTTAACATTGGAGTCTATGGGGGACTTTAACATTGGAGTCTATGGGAGACTTTAACATTGGAGTCTATGGGAGACTTTAATATTGGAGTCTATGGGAGACTTTAACATTGGAGTCTCGGGGCAGACTTTAACATTGGAGTCTATGGGAGACTTTAACATTGAAGTATATGAGACACTTTAACATTGGAGTCTATGGGTAGACACTTTAACATTGAAGTCTATGAGACACTTTAACATTGGAGTCTATGGGTAGACACTTTAACATTGAAGTCTATGGGAGACTTTAACATTGGAGTCTATGGGGACACTTTAACATAGCAGTCTATGGGAGACTTTAACATTGGAGTATATGGGAGACACTTTAACATTGAAGTCTATGGGAGACTTTAACATTGGAGTCTATGAGGACACTTTAACATTGGAGTCTATGGGAGACACTTTAACATTGAAGTCTATGGGAGACTTTAACATTGGAGTCTGTGGGTAGAGACTTTAACATTGGAGGCTATGGGTAGAGACTTTAACATTGGAGTCTATGGGAGGAACTTTAACACTGGAGTCTATGGAAGACACTTTAACATTGAAGTCTATGGGAGACTTTAAGTCGATGGGAAGATACTTTAACATTGAAGTCTATGGGAGGCTTTAACATTGGAGTCTATGGGAGACACTTTAACATTGAAATCTATGAGACACTTTAACATTGAAGTCTATGGGTAGAGACTTTAACATTGGAGTCTATGGGTAGAGACTTTAACATTGGAGTCTATGGGAGACACTTTAACATTGGAGTCTCTGGGTAGAGACTTTAACATTGGAGTCTATGGTAGACACTTTAACATTGAAGTCTATGGGTAGATACTTTAACATTGGAGTCTATGGGTAGACACTTTAACATTGAAGTCTAATGGAGGCACTTTAACACTGGAGTCTATGGGTAGAGACTTTAACAAGAACACGGGGTTTAACCCTGTTGGGTTAATCCGTGTGGGCTGACGCGATGTCCCGGAACATTCGCCGCTCACCTGTGAGGGTGTACAGCAAGTAGGACAGGTGAACGAAGCACCAAAGATGAACTCGGAGTTTCCTTGACATCATCATCATCATCACCACCACAAACTCAGGTTAACGTTCAGATGTTGCCATCGCTTCCTTCCTCGTGCCAGAGGCAATGTGTTGTCTCTTTTGATGAATTCGTCACCCGATTTACGAGGCGAATATCACGAAAAGTCACAATTGTGGCACAACCAGCTGACGATTTAATTTGAAACGCCGTTAAATAGAAAATGCGTTCGATGCCTGTTCAGGCAAATTTTTTACCGGACAATGTTAAGACTCGCGTTAATCACGTCAATATCATTCGTGAATACCGCAATGTTGTATCGCGTCACGCCAATATTTTAATCGCGAATTAAATCGCGTCACGTTGCATTGGCGTTAAGAGCTCGACAGAGATTAACACGATTTATAGTTAACGTTTGAAAGAAAAAAATTGGTTGTAAATGTACAGCCGGGGAATGGACGAACGCTACGAAATTATTATCGTTAAACAGTTTTAATCCTCAATTTAAAAAAATGTAAATTGCAATCCGAATTTAAAATGTTACAACCGCCGAACAGGCAGGGCGAATTGCATAAAACAGACCCGGCCAATATCATCAGGTTATTATCGTAACTAGCCCACCCCTCTGTTCTAACGATTCTAACAGTTAGAATTCTAACTATTATCACAGTTAATATATTTTATTTTTTTACAAATCATTAAAATAAAACGCTGAGAATTAAACAAAAATTGGGTCTCGACAGAGCGTCGCGGGCTCGTAGCTCTGCCCTGGCTGTCCTTAGTATCTCTACCGCCACCGGAAGATGTCTACCGGCCGTTTTATTCATCTCTACCGCCACCGGAATACGTCTAAATCCCAGTTCTGTAGCTCTTCTGCCACCGGAAGATATCTTCCGCCTGTTTTATAGCTCTGCCGCCACCGGAAGATATCTACCGTGTGTTTCATAGAGCTCTACCGCCACCGGAAGATGGCTAAATCCAGTTCTATATCTCTTCTGCCACCGGAAGATGTCTACTGCCCGTTTTATATCTCTACTTCCACCGGAAGACATCTACCGCCCGTAGTATAACTCTACCGTTATTGGAAGATGATTTTTAAATCCAGTCCTATAGCTCTGCCTCTACCGGATGATGTCTACCGTCTGTTTTATATCTCTACCGCCACCGGAAGACGTCTACCGTCCGTTTTATATCCCTACCGCCACCAGAAAGCGTATAAATGCAAATTTCGATTTAAAGCTTTCGTGACTGCAGGGATTCATCTTCTTGGTTCTTTCGGTAAATTCACGTAGAATGGAAATAATAAAATAATAAAAATAAAACATAATAAAATAAAACGTCGTGAGAATGGAAATAATAAAATAATAAAAATAAAACATAAAATAAAACGTCGTGAGAATTATTTTATTATGTTTTATTTTTATTATTTTATTATTTCCATTCTACGTGACTTTACCGAAAGAACCAAGAAGACGCAACAGGTCCCTGCGGGGTGGGCTGGTAGGAACGAATAACCAAAGAATATAAACATAATGTATTATTACACTTGTTTAGCCAGGAAAGCCCCACTGAGTCTGAAGGTTTTTGTAGGGTCATGCCAAGTGTTTGCAGTAGTGGGCGATGTTGCTACACGTAATCGGACATCGGACGGACGGACGAAATAATCTATTGTAGGCTGGTCCACTTCGTTCCTACCAGTATAAATGCAGTTTGATATCTCTACCGAAAGATGTCTACCGGTCTGATGTCTAAATCCAGTTCTACATCTCTTCTGCCACCGGAAGACGTCTACCGCCCGTTTTATATCTCCACAGCGCCACAGGAGAAAAGTGTAAATCCAGTCTACACTACTATTCACTACACTATACACTACACTACTACACACTACACTATACACTACACTATACACTACACTACTACACACTACACTATACACTACACTATACACTACACTATACACTACACTATACACTACACTACACACTACACTATACACTTTACACTACACTATACACTACTACACTATACACTACTACACTATACACTACTACACTATACACTACACTATACACTACTCTATACACTACACTACTATACACTACACTACTAAATACTTCACTATACACTACACTATACACTACACTATACACTACACTATACACGACAATATACACTACACTACTATACACTACACACTACTATACACTACTATACAATACATTATACGCTACTATACACTACACTATACGCTACACTACTATACACTACACTATACACTACACTACTATACACTACACACTACTATACAACACATTACACACTACTATACACTACACTACTATACAATACACTATACACTATTATACAGGTGGGAGGGAGAGGGGGGAGGGAGGGAGGAGAGGGGAGGGAGAGAGGGGAGGGGTGGAGGTGGGAGGGGTGGGGGTGATGGAGCGCCGTGCAGGCTGCTCGCCATCAGCATGACAATGGGTGCATCACAATGCTGATGATGATGATCTGTGTCCATGATGATGATGATCTGTGTCCATGATGATGATCTGTGTCCATGATGATGATGATCTGTGTCCATGATGATGATGATCTGTGTCCATGATGATGATGATCTGTGTTCATGATGATGATGATCTGTGTCCATGATGATGATGATCTGTGTCCATGATGATGATGATGATCTATACACTATACACTACACTATACACTACACTACTATACACTACACTACTATACACTATACACTACACTATACATTACACTACTATACACTACACTATACACTACACTACACACTACACTATACACTACACTACTACAATATACACTACTTTACACTACACTACTATACACTATACACTACACTATACACTACACTACACTATACACTATACACTACACTATACACTACTATACACTACACTATACACTACACTACACACTACACTACACACTACACTATACACTACACTACTATACACTACACTACTATACACTATACAATACACTACACTACTACACTACACACTACACTATACACTACACTATACACTACACTACTACACTATACACTACACAGCACTGCTGGTGGTGGTGGGGGGGGGGGTACAGCAGCCCAACACGAGCTTGGGCAATCACCACCGGCGCCGTCTCGCGCACAGCGCAAGACGCGCCACCCCGGACACATCGGAGCATCGCGTCCGATGCGTTCGCGGAATTGTCCCGCGAGCACAAAGAGAACAAAGCGAGAGGGGGGTGGCGAGTGGCGAGTGGTAATCTCATTAACTCTCATCTCAATTAAGTCACTCAGTCGCAAATTATCCCTTCCCCCCCTCCTCCCTCCCTCCCTCCCTTCTCCTCCTACCGCTCTCCTTCTCGCGTGTTTTTAAATAAGAATAGAGGGGAGTAGTTACCCTTTCTGGCAACGATGTGTTTAAAAACAACGACATGAAACAGTTTGGTTGTTGCAGGGAATCGCGGCCGTATTAAACACACGCGGTGCTTTGGCGAACCTCCGTTGTGGACGTATTTTTTATATTTTGATGATAGTGGCAAGCAGTGTCTTATTAACCCAGTAGCACAAGTAGCTACGTATGTAGTAGCTACACGTGTAGTAGCTACACTACACTATACACTACACTTTGTGTAGTAGCTACACTACACTATATACTACATTTTGTGTAGTAGCTACATGTGTAGTAGCTACACTACACTATACACTACACTTTGTGTAGTAGCTACACCACACTATACATTACACTTTGTGTAGTAGCTACATGTGTAGTAGCTACACTACACTATACACTACACTTTGTGTAGTAGCTACACGTGTAGTAACTACACTATACACTACACTTTGTGTAGTAGCTACACGTGTAGTAGCTACACTACACTATACACTACACTTTGTGCAGTAGCTACACGTGTAGTAGCTACACTACACTATACACTACACTTTGTGTAGTAGCTACACCACACTATACACTACACTTTGTGTAGTAGCTACATGTGTAGTAGCTACATGTGTAGTAGCTACATGTGTAGTAGCTGCATGTGTAGTAGCTACACTGTACACTACACTTTGTGCAGTAGCTACACGTGTAGTAGCTACACTACACTATACACTACACTCTGTGTAGTAGCTACACGTGTAGTAGCTACACTACACTATACACTACACTTTGTGTAGTAGCTACATGTGTAGTAACTACACTATACACTACACTTTGTGCAGTAACTATTTATGTAGTAGCTACTACCTCCCGCAACTACTACACATGTAGTAGCTAGTAGTAGCTAGTTATAGCTACTACTAGTACACATGTAGTACCCATGTAGTACACATGTAGTAGCTAGTTATAGCTAGTTATAGCTACTACTAGCTACTACACGTGTAGTAGCTACACATGTAGTACACATGTAGTACCCATGTAGTACACATGTGGTAGCTACGGACCCCGCACTTTCAAGGGCCCCGCGCTAAACGCTTTCAAGCGATCAATTCCAGTTCAGTGATCCTGCACTTGCTCTATTACTATAGTACTATACCGCCTTCGACTTTTACAAACGACCGGGTGTTTAAGGTTAGCGATTTGTCGTACTATCTGGCTGTATAGCAAATGTAAAAAACACACACAATTACTTTACTGGGCAAGTAAAAAAACATCGTGTGTTTTAATATTAACGTGTTTTATTTATGTATTTAGGGCCCCTTTATAGCAACACAAACGCTGCTGCTGCAGCCCGCGACGTCCTCTCGGATGAGTCTGGACCCTGGGCGAGAGGTCCCAAGCAGGTGATGGGGGAGGGGGGGATTGGCTCGGGCCTCTTCGTGTCATCAAACACAGCCACGGAGTGAGCCTCGGGGGCCACGGTGGTGGTGGTGGTAGTTTAACTTTTCGCGGTGAGGTCACCCTCGAGCGCTCTCGAACAACAACAAAAACCTCCCACAACTTCGAATCTCCGAAGAGAGAGTGAGCGAGAGAGAGGTGGGGGTTTACATAAAGCTAAGTTTAAAAATGTTTTAAAATAAAATTACGAAATGATGAACGAAGCAAAGTGCCGACTACACCGAGCATCTTCTTGTTTCCACTGATCGTAAAAACATTCAAATTAACCCGTAAAAACAAAGTTTTTCACTATAAATCCTTTATATGCGTGGCAGTCCTCTCGTCCTCTGGCTTGAGATGGCTGCCACCTATGGGTCAGATGATTGCCTGCCACCATTAAGCAATTGGTAATTAAATATTTAAAAAAATCCTAAAAAGTGTTACATTTTGGAAAAAAATGTTCACGAAAATAAATTGTCACGCACAACGAGTCTGTGTGCAAAATGTCAGCTCGATTGGATCACGGGAAGTGGGTTAAAAAACGATCGAAAGATTTGCACGGTCGTAAGCAAGCGCGCAAGTGAACTTAATATAAAGGATTTAAAAAGAAAGAGAGCGAGAGAGATCAAGAGAGATGGAGAGAGATGGGGAGAGATTTTTGACTTTTAAGCAACTTTTATTGCCGCCAGCAGCAGCAGCACTGGAGGCGATTTCCATATGAAACACACAAAGTCACCAGCAAACAAATGAAAACAAACGCTACAAATCCACGCGCTGTGGCGCTAAAAGCACCGCGCACAACACGAAAGAAAAGTCACGTGGTGGTCATCGCGCACGCCACGGTGACGAGCGAGCGCTTCAGAAGGTGAACACCACCAGGGTGCCGTCCACGCTGGTACAGAGAGGGGCTTGTCCGGCTCCCCAGCGAGAGAGATGGGGAGAGAGATGGGGAGGGCCTTTGACTTTTAAACAACTTTTATTGCCGAGAGAGATAGGGAGAGAGGTGGGGAGAGAGATGGGGAGAGAGATGGGGGAGAGAGATGGGGGAGAAAGATGGGGAGAGAGGTAGGGAGAGAGATGGGGGAGAGAATGGGAGAGAGAGATGGGAGAGAGGGGGGAGAGAGATGGGGGGAGAGAGATGGGGAGAGAGGTGGGGAGAGAGATGGGGAGAGAGATGGGGAGAGAGATGGGGAGAGAGGTGGGGAGAGAGGTGGGGAGAGAGGTGGGGAGAGAGATGGGGAGAGAGGTGGGGAGAGAGATGGCGTTAAATTATGGTCATTTTGTTCTGTAAAATTTTTGGGGTGGCTGGATTTTAAAAATTCATTCAGTGCAATTGTCCTGCAAAATCGCGTGCAACATTTTTATTTGATCATTTCTGCGTTTGCTTTTGGGCTGCAGCACTGGATAATAACGTTGCATTTGCAGACGCTGAATAAATTTAAAAAAGAGATTGGGAGAGAGATAAGCGAGAGAGATGGGGGAGAGAGATGGGGAGAGAGATGGGGGAGGGGGAGATGGGGGAGAGAGATGGGGGAGAGAGATGGGGGAGAGATATATGGGAGAGAGATGGTGAGAGAGATGGGGAGAGAGATGGGGGAGAGAGATGGGGAGAGAGATGGGGAGAGAGATGGGGAGAGAGATGGGGAGAGAGATGGGGAGAGAGATGGGGAGAGAGATGGGGAGAGAGATGGGCGACAGAGATGGGGGGAGAGAGATGGGGAGAGAGATGTGGAGAGAGATGGGGGGAGAGAGATGGGCGAGAGATGTGGAGAGAGATGGGGGGAGAGAGATGGGGGAGAGAGATGGGCGAGAGAGATGGGCGAGAGAGATGGGCGAGAGAGATGGGCGAGAGAGATGGGCGAGAGAGATGGGCGAGAGAGATGGGGGAGAGAGATGGGCGAGAGAGATGGGGAAGAGGCAGGTGGAGAGAGTGGGGATTGAAGCAGGTGGAGAGAGTGGGGAGTGAGTGAGTGAGTCCAAACCGCATGGCACCATCCCTGAGTGCCACTCATGGTCAATTCCGAGGCGCCTCCACAGAGCGGAGCGCGCATTTGAAAAGGGAAGGAGGAGGGGGAGGGGATGGGAGGTTACCACCCGTGGCGCTGCGCATTCCACCCCGTGGAGCTCCGCGGGTTTTTGTTGAGTTCTTTTGTCGCGACGGCCGCTCGGGTCGTCACCCTCGGCCGCCGTCGCCGCTATCGATCTCCGTTCCACTTCCAAAGGAGCGCGCCGAGATCGCGGGGCGATAGACGGAGGCGCGGGGCCTTATCCAGCGGGACCCCCCGCCCCCCCCGCTGCTCCTCCTTCTCGTACTCGGCACCCCGCTGTGTGTGATTAGGAAGACATTTGGGTTTGAATCGCTTCACCCCCCAACCCCACCCATCAATTAGGGCACACGGTTGTGCGTGCGAGTTGCGCGTGTGTGTGGAGTGTGAGTGTGTGGAGTGTGTGTGCTGTGTGTGTGTCGTGAGTGTGTGCTGTGTGTGTGTGTGCTGTGTGTGTGTGTCTGTGTGTGTGTGCTGTGTGTGTGTGTGATGTGTTTGTGTCTGTGTGTGTCTGTGTGTGTGTGTCGTGTGTGTGTGTCTTGCACAGCAAGAAAATTAGGGAAAAAATAAAATTTTCAAATTGCTGTGGTTTGAAAAAAAAATCACATTTTTCAAATTTTCAAATTGCTGTGGTTTTCACACCTGATGATGATTGCTTGCGTTGCAATGGGGACGTCGTGAGAATTTAATTGTTTTATTTGTTATTATTGTATTACTTCCCTTCTACGTGACTTTATCGAAAGAACCAAGAATACGAATCCCTGCAGTCACGAAAGCTTAAAATCGAAAGCCCAAATACTCTTCAGTCATCTCAATTCTTGTTGCAAAATGTGGAGGTAAACAGCGGAGGATCCGGGGAAAATATCCACACGACCACGAGGAGAGAGAAAGAGAGACACGCAAACTCCAAATAGGCAGCAGCAGCAGGCATCGTCAGGGTCGGGATGGAACCCACGACCTCCTGCACACCAGGCGAGGTAGTCAACATCTCCTAGCCACCGTGATGATGATGAGAGATAGAAACGCAAACTCCAAATAGGCAGCACCAGCAGGCATAAGGGTCGGGATCGGACCCACGACCTCCTGCACACCAGGCGAGGTGGTTAACATCTCTTAGCCACCGTGATGATGATGAGAGAGAGAGACGCAAATTCCAAATAGGCAGCAGCAGCAGGCATCAGGGTCGGGATCGGACCCACGACCTCCTGCATACCAGGCGAGGTAATTAACATATCAGACATCCACTGAATAAATACAAAAGACTTAAACGTGTAAGAGGTTCAAACGGCACGAGCAAAACAACTGCAAAGAAACAGTATCGGACCACACCGAGACAACACGCAGCTCCCCTCAACAGCAATTGAACATTAGCGGTGGACTATCGTTGCTACTGCACAAGTCAGAATTAAAGTAACAAATCACATTTGCCAACGCGGCTGCTGTGCCCAGCACCCATCACCTGCTTCATCACATTGAGTGCGGCGTGTGGCAAACATCGCCGCTGGGGAGACAAAGGCGGCCGGGCGTGGTTACTGGCCACCCACCCCCTCGTGTGCTACACAGTGCGGGCAGCCTTCACAGGTGCTGCTACTCGCTACTCACAGCACTTGACCTCTTAGTCTCTTAGAGGCTACACGGGGGGTCTTTGTCTGGGGTTCTTAATAGGAACACATATATAATAGACGACGGTTCGGGCAACGGGCCTGTCTCATGGCACACGTATTGCATTGCTTTTCGTGGTGGGGGGGTGGTGGGGGTGGTGGGCGGGGTGGTGGGGGTGGTGGTGGGGGGGGTGGTGGGGGGGGTGGTGGTGGGGGGGGGTGGTGGGGGGGTGGTGGGGGTTGGTGGTGGGGGGTGGTGGTGGGGGTGGTGGTGGTGGGGGGGGGTGGTGGGGGGTGGTGGGGGTTGGTGGTGGGGGGTGGTGGTGGGGGGGGGTGGTGGTGGGGGGGGGTGGTGGGGGGTGGTGGGGGTTGGTGGTGGGGGGGGGTGGTGGGGGGTGGTGGGGGTGGTGGTGGGGGGTGGTGGGGGGGGGGGTGGTGGGGTTGGTGGTGGGGGGTGGTGGTGGGGTGGTGGTGGGGTGGTGGTGGGGGGGGTGGTGGAGGGGTGGTGGTGAGGGGGTGGTGGTGGCGGTGTAGCGCTTCGTGCGCTGCGCTACAAACCCGGCGACCCGGGTTCGATTCCCGTTCACGGCCATCACCACCAGTGACGATTATTTGAAACCGGTCCTGGGCCTCTCCCCTAGATCGACTCAGCCTCAAATTAGTACCTGGTGCGATGTGTAAACATCGCCACTGGGGAGACAAAGGCGGCCGGGCGTGGTGCTGGCCACCCACCCCCTCGTGTGCCACAGCGCCGGCAGCCTTCATAGGGTGCTGCTACTCGCTAACAGCACTTGCCCCAGCAGTGTGTTACAGGCTACACGGGGGACCTTTGTCTTTGTGTAGCGCTGCGATTCCCGCTCACGGCCACCAACAACACCACCGGGGACGATTATCTGAACCGGTCCTGGTGCCTCCCCTAGGTCGACTCAGCCACAAATGAGTAACCTGGCGTAGCCGTGTGTAGTTAAACGTCGCCACATGGGGAGACAAAGGCGGCCGGGCGTGGTGGTTGCCAGCCCCCCCCCCCCCCACCCACGTGTGTTGCTTCACTGCCGGCAGCCTTATAAGGTTGCTGCTCCCTAACAGCACTTGCCCCGACAGCCTCTTACAGGCTACGCGGGGGATCTTTGTCTTTGTCTTGGTGGCGATGGAACGCGCTGGGCTCTCTACAGATGTAGAGTGTAGTGTGTAGTGTAGTGTAAAGTGTAGTGTTTAGTAGTGTAGTGTATAGTGTAGTGTTTAGTAGTGTAGTGTATAGTGTAGTGTTTAGTAGTGTAAAGTGTAGTGTTTAGTAGTGTAGTGTTTAGTAGTGTATAGTGTAGTGTTTAGTGTAGTGTTTAGTAGTGTAGTGTATAGTAGTGTATAGTGTAGTGTATAGTGTAGTGTATAGTGTAGTGTATAGTAGTGTATAGTGTAGTGTATAGTGTAGTGTATAGTAGTGTATAGTAGTGTATAGTGTAGTGTATAGTGTAGTGTATAGTGTAGTGTTTAGTAGTGTAGTGTATAGTGTAGTGTATATTAGTGTATAGTGTAGTGTATAGTGTAGTGTATAGTGTAGTGTTTAGTAGTGTATAGTAGTGTATAGTGTAGTGTATAGTGTAGTGTTTAGTAGTGTAGTGTATAGTGTAGTGTATAGTAGTGTATAGTGTAGTGTATAGTGTAGTGTTTAGTAGTGTAAAGTGTGTATAGTGTAGTGTATAGTGTAGTGTTTAGTAGTGTATAGTGTGTATAGTGTAGTGTTTAGTGTAGTGTTTAGTAGTGTAGTGTATAGTGTAGTGTATAGTAGTGTAAAGTGTAGTGTTTAGTAGTGTAGTGTTTAGTAGTGTATAGTGTGTATAGTGTAGTGTTTAGTGTAGTGTTTAGTAGTGTAGTGTATAGTAGTGTATAGTGTAGTGTATAGTGTAGTGTATAGTAGTGTATAGTGTAGTGTATAGTGTAGTGTATAGTAGTGTATAGTAGTGTATAGTGTAGTGTATAGTGTAGTGTATAGTGTAGTGTTTAGTAGTGTAGTGTATAGTGTAGTGTATATTAGTGTATAGTGTAGTGTATAGTGTAGTGTTTAGTAGTGTATAGTAGTGTATAGTGTAGTGTATAGTGTAGTGTTTAGTAGTGTAGTGTACAGTGTAGTGTATAGTGTAGTGTATAGTAGTGTATAGTGTAGTGTATAGTGTAGTGTACTAGCTCAGCACTCAGCGGTCGTGTGCTCACTGCAACGTTCACAACCCTCGTTACTGTCACGTTTGATCTGGTGATTACAACAACAACAACAACGACAACAACAACAACGACAACAACGACAACAACAACAACGGCAGCAGCAGCAGCCAGCTTCGTCAGGCGAGAGCCGGAATTGCGAAGCATCATTTCCGTGTCGGTCTCACATTCACATTCACTCAGTCTCACCCCCCCCTGACCCCCCTTTCCCCCCCCCCTGCCCCCTTTATCATGGAAAATATTCTTCGCTGAAGACCCACCACTGAGGTTTGATCTTACACCGAAACAAAGGTAAAGCCCCCCCGGGGAGCCTCTAACAGACCTGCAGGGGCAAGTGCTGTTAGTGGCGAGTAGCAGCAGCTACACACAGACAAAGGTCCCCCAGGGAGCCTCTAACAGACCTGCAGGGGCAAGTGCTGTTAGTGGCGAGTAGCAGCAGCTACGCACAGACAAAGGTCCCCCGTGTAGCCTCGAACAGACCTGCAGGGGCAAGTGCTGTTAGTGGCGAGTAGCAGCAGCACCTTGTGAAAGCTGCCGGCACTGTGGCACACACAGATGGGGGTGGGTGGGTGGGCAGCAACCACGCCCGGCCGCCTTTGTCTCCCCCGGTGACGACTCTTTGGCTGCCCACCTTTGCAGGCAGCCGTTAAAAAAAAAACACCTGAGCTCTTAAACATAATTTAACGACAATGTCATTTATTCAGATATGGCGGTGGTGAATGGGGGGGGGGTCACGACTTGATGCACGTGCGCGTGTGTGCGCGCGTGTGCGCGTGTGCGTGCGTGTGCGTGCGTGTGTGCGCGCGTGTGCGCGTGTGCGTGCGTGTGTGTGTACGTGTGCGCGCGTGTGCGTGCGTGTGTGCGCGTGCGTGTGTGTGTGCGCATGTGCGTCATGTCGTGGGGAGCGATAGTGTAGCGGGTAGCGCGCTGCGCTATAATCCCGGCGAACCGGGTTCGATTCCCGCTCACGGCCAACATCGGTGACGATTATCTGAACCGGTCCCGGGCCTCCCCTAGGTCGACTCAGCCTCAAATGAGTACCTGGTGTGGTGTGTAAACATCGTCACCGGGGAGACAAAGGCGGTCGGGCGTGGTGTTGGCCACCCACCCCCTCGTGTACCGTTCCGGCCTTCATAGGTGCTCGCTAACAGCACTTGCCCCTACAGTCTGTTAAGGCTACACGGGGGATCTTTTTATCTTTGTGTGTGCGTGTCATCTCGTGTCTCTCGCAAACGATTATCGAGAGAGCCCCACAGCCGCAGGCGGTCTCCGCTACCTCGTTACCATCTTCAGCTTCGTCTGTCACGGGTCGCCTGCTCACCGCTGCCTCGGCCGGGTGGGAGGGAGGGCAGGAGAGGGGGCTGGCAAGGCTGGGGAGGAGACGGAGCTGATGATGGGCTACAAGGAGGTGCATCTCAAACTTGATTTGACGCTTTCGTGACTCTTTGGTTCTGTCGGTAAAGTCACGTAGAAAGAAAATAAATTAAATGATATAATACGACGTTTCGATTGCAACACGAGCAGCCGTCATCAGGCAGAACTACATTTGAGAGAGAGAGACAAAACACAGACACGGAGACAGAGAGACAGACACACACACAAGCAGAGAGAGACACAACACAGAGACACACAGAGAGAGACATACAACACAGACACACAGAGATAGACACACAAGCAGAGAGAGACAACACAGACACAGAGAGAGACAACACAGACACACAGAGACACACACACACACAAGCAGAGAGAGACAACACAGAGACACAGAGAGAGAGACAACACAGACACACAGAGATAGACACACAAGCAGAGAGAGACAACACAGACACAGAGAGAGAGAGAGAGACACACAGAGACACACAGAGAGAGAGACACACAAAACAGACGCACAGAGAGACACACAACATAGACACACAGAGAGAGACACAGAGACACAGAGAGAGAGAGACACAACATAGACACACACACAGAGACACAGAGACACACAGAGAGAGAGACACACAACACAGAGACACACACAGAGAGACACACACCATAGACACAGAGAGAGAGACACAGAGAGAGAGACACACAACATAGACACACAGAGAGAGACACAGAGACACACAGAGAGACACACAACATAGACACACACAGAGAGACCCAATGTCTCTGTGTCGAGGCCTTAGCCAGAGAGAGAGAGGTGGGTCTGCTGGGGCAGCTTTTGCAGCGGAGATATTTGCATGTCAATGAAAGACCAAACACGACCGGTACAATGTAGATTTGACGCTTTCGTGACTGCAGGAATCAATACTCTTTGGTTCTTTGGGTAAAGTCACGTAGTTAGAAATACAATAATTTTATTTTATTTTATACCTACGTGTAAATAATTTTATTTTATAAAATAAGATAATTTTATTTTATACCTACGTGTAAAAGAAAAGCATTTTATACTTATGTATAAAATAAATTATTTTTATTTTATGAAATAAAAGTATTTTGTTTTATAGCTACGTATAAAAGTAAAGTATTTTATACCTACGTGAAAATAATGTTATTTAATAAAATAAAATTATTTTCTTTTATAAAAAAAAACTTTTCGAAATTATTTCACTTTATTAAATAAAATACTTGTATTTTACACCTACGTGACTTTACTTTTATACCCACGTGACTTTACAGAAAGAACCAAAGAGTTGTTGAAGCCTGGTACATCCTAGAGAGAGAGCTGCGTGGAAATCCACCCCGAAGTGACCGAGGCAGAGAGAGAGAGAGCGCACGGCCCTACGAGGCCCTGGCACGTGTAGGTGCACCTCCCCTGGCACGGCACGTGTGGGTGCACCTCCCCTGGCACGTGTGGGTGCACCTCCCCTGGCACGTGTGGGTGCACCTCCCCTGGCACGGCACGTGTGGGTGCACCTCCCCTGGCACGGCACGTGTGGGTGCACCTCCCCTGGCACGTGTGGGTGCACCTCCCCTGGCACGTGTAGGTGCACCTCCCCTGGCACGTGTGGGTGCACCTCCCCTGGCACGTGTAGGTGCACCTCCCCTGGCACGTGTAGGTGCACCTACCCTGGCACGGCACGTGTTGGTGCACCTCCCCTGGCACGTGTGGGTGCACCTCCCCTGGCACGTGTGGGTGCACCTCCCCTGGCACGTGTTGGTGCACCTCCCCTGGCACGTGTGGGTGCACCTCCCCTGGCACGTGCTGGTGTACCTCCCCTGGCACGTGTAGGTGCACCTCCCCTGGCACGTGTTGGTGCACCTCCCCTGGCACGACACGTGCTGGCCCTGGCACGTGTGGGTGCACCTCCTCTGGCACGGCACGTGTAGGTGCACCTCCCCTGGCACCGGCGAATCGCGCAGCGCGACAAACGACTGCGCAGACGCCCCCCACAGCAGCCCCGCCCCTCCCCCCACAGATACCCCGCCCCCCTCCACCCCCCCCCCTCCCCTGGTGACGTATGGCCATAGACCCCTCCACCCCCTCCCCCACAGGTAGCCCCCGCCCCCCTCCACCCCCCCCTCTCCCAGCCCCTCCCCCACAGATACCCCCCCCGCCCCCTTCCCCCGCCCCCTTTAACCCCTCCCCTTCACCCCCCCCTCAACCTCTCCCTCCCTGCACACCGACACCCCCTACCAATCACCAACAACCAATCAAAACGCAGCACCCACGACTCCCCCCCCACCCCCACCACCACCCCCCCCTCCCTCTCACACCTGCGCCGGGCAGATAAAACCACGACAGCCAATCAGATCACAGCATCGGCGCACTCCACCCCCCCGGCCCCCACCCACCTTCAATTTCAATCAACCAATCAGATCACAGCATGGGCGCACTCCACCCCCCGCCGCCCCCACCCACCTGAAATTTCAATCAACCAATCAGATCACAGCATCGACGTACTCCACCCCGCCCCCACCCACCTGAAATTTCAATCAACCAATCAGATCACAGCATCGGCGCCCTCCCCCCCGCCGCCCCCACCCACCTTCAATTTCAATCAACCAATCAGATCTCGCCGACGGGGGCTATAAAAGGCAGGTAGTTAGGGGGGGGAGGGGTGAATGTCAGTTAGCCTTGCGGCCTCCCCCCTTATCTCTCGCGCCCCCCACCTCGTCCCCCCCCCTACCTCTTACCCCCCCCCCCACCTCGTGCCCCCCACTACCTCGTGCCCCCCACTACCTCTTACCCCCCCCCACCTCGTGCCCCCCACTACCTCTTACCCCCCCCCACCTCGTGCCCCCCACTACCTCTTACCCCCCCCACCTCGTGCCCCCCACTACCTCGCGGCCCACCCTACCTCTTACCCCCCCACCTCGTGCCCCCCACTACCTCGTACCCCCCCCCCCCCCGATCTCGTGTCGAGGGCAAGTCCTGCAGCGTTGGACGTGAAGCGTCGACTTAGACGGGGCGACCTCCGCTAACGGTAAGTCGCTTTCAACTTCAGCTTGAGGGTTGCAGCGCTGAGATTGAACGTAGAGCTTGGTGGTGGTGGTGGTGGGGTGGTGGTGGTGGTGGTGGTTGTTGTTGTGTTTAGTTTCGTCGTCCTTACAACCCGCGGTGAGCGATTTGCACGGTCTGGATACTTAGGGTACGAAAGAAAGTCAACATGCACACTACACTATACACTACATACACTACACTATACACTACGCACACTACACGATACACTATACACTACACTATACACTACGCACACTGCACTCCACACTACACTATATACTACGCACACTAAACTATACACTACACTATATACTACGCACACTACACTACACGATACACTACACTATACACTACGCACACTACACTACAGATACACTACACACTACATTACGCAAACTATACTACACTAATCACCACCACCACCATCACCACCACCACGACGATCATCACGACCACCATCACCACCACCATCACCACTACCACCATCACCACCACCACGACGATCATCACGACCACCATCACCACCACCATCACCACTACCACCATCACCACCACCACGACGATCATCACGACCACCATCACCACCACCATCACCACTACCACCATCACCACCACCACGACGATCATCACGACCACCATCACCACCACCATCACCACTACCACCATCACCACCACCACGACGATCATCACGACCACCATCACCACCACCATCACCACTACCACCATCACCACCACCACGACGATCATCACGACCACCATCACCACCACCATCACCACTACCACCATCACCACCACCACGACGATCACCACCACCATCACCACTACCACCATCACCACCACGACGATCATCACGACCACCATCACCACCACCATCACCACTACCACCATCACCACCACCACGACGATCATCACGACCACCATCACCACCACCATCACCACTACCACCATCACCACCACCACGACGATCATCACGACCACCACCATCACCACCACTACCACCATCACCACGACCACGACCACCATCACCACCACCACGACCACCACCACCACCATCATCACCACCACCACCATCACCACCACCACGACGATCACCACCACCACGACCACCATCACC
The DNA here is from genome assembly GCF_015708825.2 of Lethenteron reissneri. NCBI lineage: Eukaryota > Metazoa > Chordata > Hyperoartia > Petromyzontiformes > Petromyzontidae > Lethenteron > Lethenteron reissneri. Next base: position 778,446 of record NC_083849.1, read on the forward strand.
ACCACCACCATCACCACTACTACCACCATCACCACCACCATCACCACCATCACCACCATCACCACCACGACCACCACGACCACCATCACCACGACCACCATCACCACCACCATCACCACCACCACTACCACCATCACCACCACCACGACGATCATCACGACCACCATCACCACCACCATCACCACTACCACCATCACCACCACCACGACGATCATCACGACCACCACCATCACCACCACTACCACCATCACCACGACCACGACCACCATCACCACCACCACGACCACCACCACCACCATCATCACCACCACCACCATCACCACCACCACGACCACCACCACCACCACGACCACCATCACCACCACCATCACCACCACCACGACCACCATCACCACCACCACGACCACCATCACCACCACCACGACCACCATCACCACCACCACGACCACCATCACCACCACCACGACCACCACCACCACCATCACCACTACTACCACCACCACCACGACCACCATCACCACCACCATCACCACCACCATCACCACCACCACGACCACCATCACCACCACCACGACCACCATCACCACCACCACGACCACCACCACCACCATCACCACTACTACCACCACCACCATCACCACCACCACGACCACCATCACCACCACCACGACCACCACCACGACCACCATCACCACCACCATCACCACCACCACGACCACCATCACCACGACCACCATCACCACCACCACGACCACCATCACCACCACCACGACCACCATCACCACCACCACGACCACCATCACCACCACCACGACCACCACCATCACCACTACTACCACCACCACCACCACGACCACCATCACCACCACCATCACCACCACCACGACCACCATCACCACCACCACGACCACCACCATCACCACTACTACCACCACCACCACGACCACCATCACCACCACCACGACCACCACCACCACCACCGCGTGCACGTTTCTCTGCGCCACTCGAAGCGCTCCAACTCCTGTCGACTTTGTCGCGTGACGCTCGCGGCGCCGCCCGCCCGCCCGCCCGCCCGCCCGCCTCTGTCTCCGGCTCCGACGTGGAGACCGAGAGAGGCGCTCGTTGGAGTTGACAACCCTCGGTGCTGCGTGCCTCGTCAACGCCGCCACTGGGTGGGGGGAGGGAGACAAAGGCGGCCGGGCGTGGTGGTGCTGGTAGCCACCCACCCCCTCGTGTGCCACAGCGCCGGCAGCCGTCACAGGTGCTGATGCTGCTGCTACTCGCTAACGGCACTTGCCCCGATAGTGTTAGAGGCTACACGGGGGACCTTTGCCTTTGAACTGAACATTTCCCGTAGGTACAGCCGCGTCCTTAGGGCGTGCAGATGAACTCCTGAACAAGGCCTAATGCCCGAACCGTCGCCCACGAAATAGACTGGGGAGGGGGGGGGGGTCCTTCTAAGGCTGCACGCTGCTGCTGTTGTGCGTGTACCACCACCACTGCTGTTGTTGTGCGTGTACCACCACTTCTATTGTTGTTGTTGTGCGTGTACCACCACTTCTATTGTTGTTGTTGTTGTGCGTGTACCACCACTTCTATTGTTGTTGTTGTGCGTGTACCACCACTTCTGTGTTGTTGTTGTGCGTGCACCACCACTTCTTTTGTTGTTGTTGTTGTGCGTGCACCACCACTTCTATTGTTGTTGTTGTTGTGCGTGCACCACCACTTCTATTGTTGTTGTTGTTGTGCGTGCACCACCACTTCTATTGTTGTTGTTGTTGTGCGTGCACCACCACTTCTATTGTTGTTGTTGTTGTGCGTGCACCACCACTTCTATTGTTGTTGTTGTGTGCGTGCACCACCACTTCTATTGTTGTTGTTGTGCGTGTACCACCACTTCTGTTGTTGTTGTTGTGCGTGCACCACCACTTCTTTTGTTGTTGTTGTTGTGCGTGCACCACCACTTCTATTGTTGTTGTTGTTGTGCGTGCACCACCACTTCTATTGTTGTTGTTGTTGTGCGTGCACCACCACTTCTATTGTTGTTGTTGTGCGTGCACCACCACTTCTATTGTTGTTGTTGTGCGTGCACCACTGCCAACGCAGTCCGACTATTCATGACCCGGAGGAAATCCGATGAGCTATGAAGCTCTTTTTCGCATTTCGACTTAAAACTTTCGTGACTGTAGGAAATTATATTCGATGTGGGTTGTTTTTTCTTCCGGTGGTAAAGTCTCTCCCGCCTGGTGACGGCCGCTCGTGTTGCGATCGAAACGTCGTGAGTTTTTATTTTTATTTTTTAAATATTTTATTATTTTTATTTTATTTTCTACCGACGTGACTTTACCGAAAGAACCCATCACTACTCGACTTGAAGAGTACTCCATTTCGCAGTTAGCCCGTTAAGAGCTGCAGCAGCAGCAGCTACAGCAGCAGCTGCAGCTACAGCTACAGCAGCAGCAGCAGCTGCAGCAGCAGCAGCTGCAGCAGCAGCAGCTGCAGCAGCAGCTGCAGCAGCAGCAGCAGCTGCAGCTGCTGCTGCTGCAGCAGCAGCTACAGCAGCAGCAGCTACAGCAGCAGCAGCTACAGCTACAGCAGCAGCTACAGCTACAGCAGCAGCTACAGCAGCAGCAGCTACAGCAGCAGCAGCTACAGCAGCAGCAGCTGCAGCAGCTACAGCAGCAGCAGCGGGCATCACCGCTCAAGCGTTGACGTTGAACGTCTGAGCATGGACCCTGGCGGTAGGGATGAGAAGTAGCGGCAGCAGCAGCAGTAGTAGTAGCAGCAGTAGCAGCAGTTAGTAGTAGCAGCAGCAGTAGTAGCGGCAGCAACAGCAGTAGTAGCAGCAGTAGTAGCAGCAGCGTCGTGATCAAAGTGAAATCTGCAAGCGAGTGTGTGCAGTCGGGCTGGACGAGTCTTCTGACAGATATCGCGATTTGATTTGCGATTACATTTCTTTAAAGTCAAGCTTCAGTTCAATACTATTTGGCTTTTTCGGTAAAGTCACGTAGGTATAAAAAATAAAAAAAAATAAACTCACGACGTTTCGGGCGCAACACAAGCGCTCGTTATGGTTGATTTATTATTTATATTTCATTGTAAGTTTTCTACCCACGTGACTTTACCGAAAGAACTAAAGAGTGTGGATTCTTGCAGTCACGAAAACTTCAAATCTTCAGTTCAGTATTCAGTGTAATCGATTTAGAACATGTGGTGGAGCATTACCACGTGATACCATCACAATATGAACTGCTCTATATATTCTAATTCAAGGATGATAACTTAAAATACATTAATTGCTTCCAACATGTATTTATTAAAATGCTTTAATTGAAGTAAAAAAATCAAACATAGAACAATTGTTAAGCTAAATAAAGTTATAATAATAAATAAAACAATTCCAATAAAGTCACAGGACTTTTCAAATCGCTAAAAATCGCAGCCTTTGCCATTTGCTAATCGCATTGTTTAAAATTTCGATTCGAGATCGATTAATCGTTAAGCCTGAGTCGGAAATCACGTACGCGCCTGTGTGTGTCTGTGTGTGTGTGTCTGTGTGTGTGTGTCTGTATGTGGGGAGTGGTGGTGTAGCGGTTAGCGCTACGCTGCGCTACGAACCTGGCGACCCGAGTTCGATTCCCGCTCACGGCCAAAATCAGTGACGATTTTCTGAACGGGTCCTGGTGCCTCCCCTAGGTCGACTCAGCCTCAAATGAGTACCTGGTGCGGTGTGTAAACATTGCCGCTAGGGAGACAAAGGCGGTCGGGCGTGGTGCTGGCCACCCACCCCCTCGTGTACCGTTCCAGCCTTCATAGGTGCTCGCTAACAACACTTGCCCCTACAGTCTGTTAAGGCTATACGGGGGATCTTTATCTTTTGTTTGTGGTGTAGTGGCGGTGTTTCATTGCTTGCTGCTGTTGTAACGTTCTGCGCCACGTGCCCCCTACTGGACATTTGTGGTGGGGGGGGGGGGAGCTTTATAGCTCTACGGATTTCTTACTGCAGTCTAAATATTCACATTCGGATCGTTTGGCCCAGGCACCAGCCATGGCACTCTCCTGATGTGAGCCGCGGTCACATCTGAATATTGTACTGGTAGGAACCTCCTGGTTCCACCAGCCTACAGGGGATTATTGTGTCCGTCCGTCGTGAAGGGAGGGGCTGGGTGGGGAGGGAGGGGCTGGGTGGGGAGGGAGGGGCTGGGTGGGGAGGGAGGGGCTGGGTGGGGAGGGAGGGGCTGGGTGGGGAGGGAGGGGCTGGGTGGGGAGGGAGGGGCTGGGTGGGGAGGGAGGGGCTGGGTGGGGAGGGAGGGGCTGGGTGGGGAGGGAGGGGCTGGGTGGGGAGGGCAGGTGGGGAGGGGCTGGTCACCCCGTGGTGCCCTTATGAAACTCAACGTTTAACCTACTCACGCCGGCTTGTGCCCGCCCTCAGTCGGGCATATTTGCGGAATACACCACGCCGCCGTTGACCCTGCAGGCCATTGACCGAGCAACCCAACAACGTTCCTACCAGCTCCTTCCGCAGGAATGTATTCTCTTGTTAAGCATCCGTATTTTTCTACAACTTTGCAGCAGTTTAAATATATTTATTTGTAATTTTAAAAAATGAAAATGAATAACTTATTTTATTGGTGTATAGCTTTTTTTTTTCTTCTCAGGTTGAACAAAAACTCTATGCGTGTCGTGTCAATAGCGACAACGCCTTGTGTGTGTGCGGCTTCCACAATTGTATTCAAAAAGTGGCGTTTGTCGGGCAGTGACGCTGCTTCAGGGTGTCCTGAGTTTTGGGCCACCCTCTATTATGGCTTTTGGTTTACCCTGTATTTGTTTAAATGCCGATTTAAAATTGCCACCTATAAACCAAAGAGGACCTCCATCTTAACATTTAATTTCTTCTTCTTGGTTCTTTCGGTAAAGTCACGTAGAAGGGAAATAACAAAATAATAAAACATAATAAAATAATTCTCACGACGTTTCGGCCACATAACGCAAGCAGCCGTCCTCAGGTGAAGAACAGGTCTGTCATTCAGACGCTGTCTTCCCGACAGACCTGTTCTTCACCTGAGGATGGCTGCTTGCGTTGTGGCCGAAACGTCGTGAGAATTTATTATGTTTTATTTTTATTATTTTATTATTTCCCTTCTACGTGACTTTACCGAAAGAACCAAGAAGATGAATCCCTGCAGTCACGAAAGCTTTAAATCGAAATTTCATTTCTTGTTTTTTTAAATCTAACTCTCTAGATCCTTTCTTGGCTTCTCTCTCGCCCCACCAAACGACCACCATGGAGACCCAATCCCTCCAAACTTCCGCGCTGGACATTCCCCAGCCCGGGCCCTCTCTGGACAACCGCTTCCGCGCCTACGGCCCTCACCCGGGCGTCTCCGCGCAGAGCTCCCCGCCCGAGGAGCCGGCCGGCGCCGGCGGTCAGGTGATGGACGCTTTCAACAACTCGTCGCTGTCCTCCTCCTCCTCGTCTTCCTTGTCGTCGTCGTCGTCGCTACTGCAGGCACCGGACACGCCTCTGGGACATAGGATGGGGACAAACTGGTTCGCTACTATCAACATCCCAGACTATTACTCTCTGCAGCTGCAGCAGCAGCAGTATCACCAGCAGCAGTATCACCAGCAGCAGCAGCAGTATCACCAGCAGCAGCAGCAGTATCACCAGCAGCAGCAGCAGGAGGGCCCTCCTCGCCATCCGTCCACCTACGGGCCCACCGTGGCCACGACAGCCGGCTCGCTGGTGGCCGTTCACAATAATGGCGTGGCCACGGATGAAACGCTGGCTTACCAGCAGCAGCATCATCAGCAGCAGCAGCATCATCATCAGCAGCAGCGTCGGCAAAGGCAGCTCACGCCGAGGTCCATCGGCTTCGCCGCTCCGTTCCTCGCTGGCCTGGGCGCCGAGTCCCCCGACGACGACCTGGCGGTGGCCAGCACCTCGGCCAGATTCTTGGCTTCCACCGTGCCGTGCCAGGCGCCGCCACCACCACCACCGCCGCCGCACCACCACCACCAGCACCACCACCAGCACCACCAGCACCAGGGCTGGCCGGGCTTGCCGCCGGCCCCCGCGGCCTCCCGCTTCGAGGAGAGCGTCGTCATCGACATCGTCGACGACGACGACGATGGCAGCAGCAGCAGCAGCGGCGGCGGCGGCGGTGGCGGCGGCGGCGACACCGTGGTGAGCGTGTCCGACGACGAGTGCCACGGGACGATGATGCATCAGCAGCAGCAGCAGCAGCTACTGCTGATGCATCACCTGCTACGCCAGCAGCAGCAGCAGCAGCCTCGCCAACTGCACCACGGGCAGAGGCCCGCTTACGAGTGGCACGGTGCTCTGGGCGAGGTCGGTTCCGATGGCAAGTGGGGGCTGCCGGCTTTGGGTGGTGGCGGTGGCGGTGGTGGTGGCGGTGGTGGCGGCGGTGGCGGTGGTGGTGGTGGCGGCGGTGGCGGCAGTGGTGAGTCTGGTGCTTCGCCAGACGCGTGGCCTGCTCCGTTGATGATGATGCAGCAGCAGCAGCATCCACATCATCAATATCAGGCTGGTCAACATGGACTCGACGCAGACCAAATGTCTCCTATTCAACCCACACAGCGGTATCATTATCAGCAGCTGCAGCAGCAGCAACAGCAGCAACAGCAGCAACAGTTCAATTTTCTGCAGCACCAGCAGCACCAGCAGCAGCTGTACCAGGAGCTGCACCGGCAGCAGGAGCAGCACGAGCTGCGCAAGCAGCAGCAGCAGCAGCAGCTGCAGCAGCAGCTGCAGCAGGGGGACGTGGTGGTGGTGGTGGTGTCGTCGCCCGAGAGCGACGGAGCGGGCTCCTCGTGCGAGCCCAGCGCCACCACGACGAGCTGGCGCGAGCGCCGCGACTCGGGCGTTGGAGAGGTGAGGACGCGGGAGACGTGCGTACAGGTGTGTGTGTGTACAGGTGTGTGCGGGTGTGTACAGGTGTGTACAGGTTTGTGTACTTGTGTACAGGTTTGTGTACTTGTGTACAGGTTTGTGTACTGGTGTACAGGTGTACAGGTTTGTGTACTGGTGTACAGGTTTGTGTACTTGTGTACAGGTGTACAGGTTTGTGTACAGGTTTGTGTACTTGTGTACTGGTGTACAGGTTTGTGTACTGGTGTACAGGTTTGTGTACTTGTGTACAGGTGTACAGGTTTGTGTACAGGTATGTGTAGGGTGTGGCCTCAAGGTGCACTTGGCCTGGCACAAGCATCGTGGTGACGTCACCGCCACTTAGTGGCGAATGGCGGTTGTTGTTGTTGTTGTGTACGTGTGTGTGTACAAATGTACAGGTGTGTGTGTGTGTGTGGCGGTTAGCGCTACGAACCTGACGACCCGGGTTCGATTCCCGCTCGCGGCCAACACCGCCAGTGACGATTATCTGAACGGGGTTTGGGCCTCCCCTAGGTCGACTCGGCCTCTAAATACCTGGTGCGGTGTGTAGTAAACATTGCCACTAGGGGAGACAAAGGCGGCCGGGCATGGTAATGGCCACACCACCCCCACCCTCGTGTGCCATGCCTATCTTAACTTGTAGACTGGAACGGCACTTTGCCCAAGAGATGTTGAAGACTACATGGGGCATCTTTGTGTGTGTGTGTGGCGATATTAATCTGTGCACTTGTGGGGAGTGGTGGCACAGCGGTTAATGCACTGCGCTGCAAACCCTACGTCTCTATGGTGGTGGTGGAGGTTGATGGAGGAGGTTTTTCTCACCCACCCCCCCCCTCCCCGGTGGGTCTTAGCAGGACAACTTGATGAGCATCGATGAACTGGCTCGGTTCGCCAAGGAGCTCAAGATGAAGCGCGTCAACCTGGGCTTCACGCAGGCCGAGATGGGGATCTCCATCGGCTCGCTGTGCGGTGAGGCTCTCACGCGGCGGTGTGGGTGGGAGACTCGATCCGTGCCTCGCTCTGTCCGTGTGTCGCGTAGTCCACAACGCCTCAACTCCGTGGTCGTTGCCGTCCCCCCCCCTCCTCCCGCCCAGGCCGAGTGTTCAGCCAGACGACGATCTGCCGCTTCGAGGCGTTGCAGCTGAGCCAGAGGAACCTGTGCAAGCTGCAGCCGCTCTTCAAGCTGTGGATGGAGGATGTGCAAAGCAACGGCAGCAATGGCAGCAATGGCGGCAATGGCGGCAATGGCGGCAATGGCGGCAATGGCGGCAATGGCGGCAATGGCGGCAATGGCGGCAATGGCGGCAACGGCGGCAACGACACCAAAGAGGTAACGTCGCCCGGGCTATGACTCGCCCACCCACGCACGCACGCACGCACCCAGCCACCCACGCACCCACCCACCCAACCACGCACCCACCCACGCACCCACCCACCCATGCACCCACCCACGCACCCACGCACCCACGCACCCACCCACGCACACGATCACGGCCATCCTTCGTCGTCTCGGCCGCGGCAACCGGACAAACCCGCAATCGATCGACCGTCATCGCCCGATCGCTCGACAACGAACCCAGTCGCACCGCCCCCCCCCCCCCCCCCCTCCGCCACCAAAGAAACGGAATCTCGACCGTGGATCCACCACTCCCCGCAGGGCGTTGAGAACGCTGCGGCCGGACAGACCCTGAGCAAGACTCCGCGTGAGGTGGTGCAACGTATTCGCAAGAAGCGCACCTACTTTGCGAGCTACACGCGGATGCAGTTGGAGGCCTACTACAATGTCTGCTCCAAGCCCAACATGTCGGCCATCGCGAGCATCGCCCAGCATCTCAAACTGGAGAACAATGTGAGTCTATCGGACGAATCGTCGCCGCTACGACTCGCCACCACTGACCACCGCTACGACTCGTCACTGCTACAACTTGTCACCACTGACCACCGCTACGACTCATCACCACTACGACTCATCACCACTACGACTCATCACCACTACGACTCATCACCACTGACCACCGCTACGACTCATCACCGCTATGACCACTGTGACGACGGGGGGGGGGGGGGGGGGCGAGAAGCGTTGAATAATTTCACTCTTTAATCGCTTCCCGTGATTTCTGTATGTGCGTGTGTGTATGTGTATTATTCTTATTACATCTTTCAAATGTTTGTCTTTACCTAGGACGGTGATGGACCCCTCAGAGTCCTGCTGCGTTCTACGGCATCTACAGTACCGGAGCCATTGCTAACGGAGGTATTGCGGTGCCACCACCACCGCCACGCTCTCGCCCACTGCCACTAACAACCACAACCACCGCCATTGTACATGGAGCTCACCAGCCCATTTGGAAGTCCTCTGACATGATGTAACAATGACAAATCGTAGCCATTATCGTCTTGCGTCACAGTGGCTCGGATGTTAACTACCTCTCCTGGTAAACAAGTCGTGGGTTCGATCCCAACCCTGACGCCTGCTGTACATTAGAAGTTTACATGTTCCCTCCATGGTAGCGTGTATTTTTCTCTGGGTCCTGCGTTGTGTTTTTTTTCCTTCCACGTTTAGAATCTACATCACGCGTTTTTTGAGTATTTGGTTCCCGCTTTAAATTTCCATGTGGTGGTGATAATAAGCCACCACTTCGTTGAGCCATCATTTGTGATGGCCACGTTGCTTGTGAAAAAGAGATTTGTGTCGGCTCGGTAGGCCCTTACACCCGGTGATATAAAAAGTTTCTAGATTAAATGCCCCCCGAAAATGGCAGCGCGCGCCTTCCATCCATTCTCCATCGCCTCCCACCTCGGTGGGAGCTAATCCGCCGGTAGGGGGTGATCATTGTTGCCATGTGGTTTAGCCTAGGAGGCACCCCCCCCCCCCCCCACTCCCGGTAGCAGCTAACCCTGTGCGGCACAAATGTGACTCGGCACCTGCAAAGCCGGCATTGGTCGGGTCAGTAAATTTGCGTCGATTTAACTTTTTTTTGTATTACTATATCAATTGTTTGGGTCGTGACTCTCGCGCACACTTGTAACCAAGCCTCCCGTTCTCCTGTACCCCCCCCCCACCCACCACCTCTCGTGGCCTGTCTCCCCGCCCCCCCCCCCCCCCCACAATCGCCGAACACGCCAGGTGGTGCGTTTGTGGTTCTCCAACCGGCGGCAGAAATGCAAGAAGGCCTGCACATCTTTCCCCGACGACAACGTGCCACCGTTTCACGCCAACGGGCACAATGGGCCTGGAGCAGCCGCGCCCGTCGTCATTGTCCATGACAACATCGACGGCAGCACCGGCGGCGGCGGCGGCGGCGGCGGCGGTGACATCGTGGCGGCGGCGGCGATGGCCTACGACGGAGCCTTTGCGGCGTGTCACGACGAGGGCGGCGTGTGCAAGATGGAGACATCCGACGACTCTTGCCTGCGCAGCGCTGGCGCCCCTCGCAGTGGAGACGCCGGCGCCTGCGGGTTCAACGGCGACGCCGGCTACGACGGCGGCGATGGCGGCGGCGATGACGGTGGGAGGGACGGGAGCGGTGACGGCAGTAACCTCTTTCCGACCGCGGTGCACACTTACATGCGCTCCTTCGCCGGTTCCGGCCTCAATGACACTTAGGCTGACCATGGGTGGCAGCACCGGGCAGAGTCTAGCGGAAGTTAGTCTTGGTACTCTTAGACCTGGCTGAAGGTAAATGTCCCGTTTTTAGATGCATAGTGAGACTCCTTTCCTAGACTGGGGAGGGTTAATGGTCTAGGAAAGACTCAGGCTTTTGTGGTTGCTCTAGGTGGGAGTGGAGCCTTCTCCACAGCAGCCTGCCTACTCCTCCACCAGAATTTCGAGGCGAGACTAAGCTCAGACCTAGTTGAGTGCCTGTCCTGTTTACATCTTGAGTCCGTTGGGAGTTAAGGAGCTAAACTCGCCACGAGAGAGACGGGTCAAGAGGCAGATAGGCCGGATTCGACAACCTGGCTCATCTGTCGACAGCCCATCTACTCTCAGGGCCGCTTTTCTTAGTCATGACCCTGGTCTCTAACACGGCCAACTCAGACCCTGCTCTCTAACACGCCCAACTCAGACCCTGGTCTCTAACACGCCCAACTCAGACCCTACTCTCTAACACGCCCAACTCAGACCCTGCTCTCTAACACGCCCAACTCAGACCCTGCTCTCTAACACGCCCAACTCAGACCCTGGTCTCTAACACGCCCAACTCAGACCCTACTCTCTAACACGCCCAACTCAGACCCTGCTCTCTAACACGCCCAACTCAGACCCTGGTCTCTAACACGCCCAACTCAGACCCTACTCTCTAACACGCCCAACTCAGACCCTGCTCTCTAACACGCCCAACTCAGACCCTGGTCTCTAACACGCCCAACTCAGACCCTACTCTCTAACACGCCCAACTCAGACCCTGCTCTCTAACACGCCCAACTCAGACCCTGCTCTCTAACACGCCCAACTCAGACCCTGGTCTCTAACACGCCCAACTCAGACCCTACTCTCTAACACGCCCAACTCAGACCCTGCTCTCTAACACGCCCAACTCAGACCCTGGTCTCTAACACGCCCAACTCAGACCCTACTCTCTAACACGCCCAACTCAGACCCTGCTCTCTAACACGCCCAACTCAGACCCTGGTCTCTAACACGCCCAACTCAGACCCTACTCTCTAACACGCCCAACTCAGACCCTGCTCTCTAACACGCCCAACTCAGACCCTGCTCTCTAACACGCCCAACTCAGACCCTGGTCTCTAACACGCCCAACTCAGACCCTACTCTCTAACACGGCCAACTCAGACCCTGCTCTCTAACACGCCCAACTCAGACCCTACTCTCTAACACGCCCAACTCAGACCCTGCTCTCTAACACGCCCAACTCAGACCCTGCTCTCTAACACGCCCAACTCAGACCCTGGTCTCTAACACGCCCAACTCAGACCCTACTCTCTAACACGCCCAACTCAGACCCTGGTCTCTAACACGCCCAACTCAGACCCTACTCTCTAACACGCCCAACTCAGACCCTGGTCTCTAACACGGCCAACTCAGACCCTGGTCTCTAACACGCCCAACTCAGACCCTACTCTCTAACACGCCCAACTCAGACCCTGCTCTCTAACACGCCCAACTCAGACCCTGGTCTCTAACACGACCAACTCAGACCCTACTCTCTAACACGCCCAACTCAGACCCTGCTCTCTAACACGGCCAACTCAGACCCTGCTCTCTAACACGCCCAACTCAGACCCTGCTCTCTAACACGGCCCTGGTCTCTAACACGCCCAACTCAGACCCTGGTCTCTAACACGGCCCTGCTCTCTAACACGCCCAACTCAGACCCTGGTCTCTCACACGGCCCAACTCAGACCCTGCTCTCTAACACGGCCAACTCAGACCCTGCTCTCTAACACGCCCAACTCAGACCCTACTCTCTAACACGCCCAACTCAGACCCTGCTCTCTAACACGGCCCTGGTCTCTAACACGCCCAACTCAGACCCTACTCTCTAACACGCCCAACTCAGACCCTGGTCTCTAACACGCCCAACTCAGACCCTACTCTCTAACACGCCCAACTCAGACCCTGGTCTCTAACACGGCCAACTCAGACCCTGGTCTCTAACACGCCCAACTCAGACCCTACTCTCTAACACGCCCAACTCAGACCCTGCTCTCTAACACGCCCAACTCAGACCCTGGTCTCTAACACGACCAACTCAGACCCTACTCTCTAACACGCCCAACTCAGACCCTGCTCTCTAACACGGCCAACTCAGACCCTGCTCTCTAACACGCCCAACTCAGACCCTACTCTCTAACACGCCCAACTCAGACCCTGCTCTCTAACACGGCCCTGGTCTCTAACACGCCCAACTCAGACCCTGGTCTCTAACACGGCCCTGCTCTCTAACACGCCCAACTCAGACCCTGGTCTCTCACACGGCCCAACTCAGACCCTGCTCTCTAACACGGCCAACTCAGACCCTGCTCTCTAACACGCCCAACTCAGACCCTACTCTCTAACACGCCCAACTCAGACCCTGCTCTCTAACACGGCCCTGGTCTCTAACACGCCCAACTCAGACCCTGGTCTCTAACACGGCCCTGCTCTCTAACACGCCCAACTCAGACCCTGGTCTCTCACACGGCCCAACTCAGACCCTACTCTCTAACACGCCCAACTCAGACCCTGGTCTCTAACACGGCCCTGGTCTCTCACACGGCCCAACTCAGACCCTACTCTCTAACACGCCCAACTCAGACCGTGCTCTTTAACACGACCCAACTCAGACCCTGGTCTCTAACACGGCCCAACTCAGACCGTGCTCTCTAACACGACCCAACTCAGACCCTGGTCTCTAACACGGCCCTGGTCTCTAACACGACCCAACTCAGACCCTGGTCTCTAACACGGCCCTGGTCTCTAACACGACCCAACACAGGCCCTGGTCTCTAACACGGCCAACTCAGACCCTACTCTCTAACACGCCCAACTCAGACCCTGCTCTCTAACACGGCCCTGGTCTCTAACACGCCCAACTCAGACCCTGGTCTCTAACACGGCCCTGCTCTCTAACACGCCCAACTCAGACCCTGGTCTCTCACACGGCCCAACTCAGACCCTGCTCTCTAACACGGCCAACTCAGACCCTGCTCTCTAACACGCCCAACTCAGACCCTACTCTCTAACACGCCCAACTCAGACCCTGCTCTCTAACACGGCCCTGGTCTCTAACACGCCCAACTCAGACCCTGGTCTCTAACACGGCCCTGCTCTCTAACACGCCCAACTCAGACCCTGGTCTCTCACACGGCCCAACTCAGACCCTACTCTCTAACACGCCCAACTCAGACCCTGGTCTCTAACACGGCCCTGGTCTCTCACACGGCCCAACTCAGACCCTACTCTCTAACACGCCCAACTCAGACCGTGCTCTTTAACACGACCCAACTCAGACCCTGGTCTCTAACACGGCCCAACTCAGACCGTGCTCTCTAACACGACCCAACTCAGACCCTGGTCTCTAACACGGCCCTGGTCTCTAACACGACCCAACTCAGACCCTGGTCTCTAACACGGCCCTGGTCTCTAACACGACCCAACACAGGCCCTGGTCTCTAACACGGCCAACTCAGACCCTGGTCTCTAACACGGCCAACTCAGACCCTGGTCTCTAACACGGCCAACTCAGACCCTGGTCTCTAACACGGCCCTGGTCTCTAACACGACCCAACTCAGACCCTGGTCTCTAACACGACCCAACTCAGGCCCTGGTCTCTCACACGGCCCAACTCAGGCCCTGGTCTCTAACACGGCCAACTCAGACCCTGGTCTCTAACACGGCCCTGGTCTCTAACACGACCCAACTCAGGCCCTGGTCTCTCACACGGCCCAACTCAGACCCTGGTCTCTAACACGCTCAACTCAGACCCTGGTCTCTAACACGCTCAACTCAGGCCCTGGTCTCTAACACGGCCAACTCAGACCCTGGTCTCTAACACGGCCCTGGTCTCTAACACGACCCAACTCAGGCCCTGGTCTCTAACACGGCCAACTCAGACCCTGGTCTCTAACACGCTCAACTCAGGCCCTGGTCTCTAACACGGCCAACTCAGACCCTGGTCTCTAACACGGCCCTGGTCTCTAACACGACCCAACTCAGACCCTGGTCTCTAACACGGCCAACTCAGACCCTGGTCTCTAACACGGCCAACTCAGGCCCTGGTCTCTAACACGGCCAACTCAGACCCTGGTCTCTAACACGGCCAACTCAGGCCCTGCTCTTTAACACGCCCAACTCAGACCCTGCTCTCTAACACGGCCCTGGTCTCTAACACGGCCAACTCAGACCCTGCTCTCTCACACGCCCAACTCAGACCCTGGTCTCTAACACGGCCAACTCAGACCCTGCTCTCTCACACGCCCAACTCAGACCCTGCTCTCTAACACGGCCCTGGTCTCTAACACGACCCAACTCAGGCCCTGCTCTCTAACACGGCCCAACTCAGACCCTGCTCTCTCACACGCCCAACTCAGACCCTGCTCTCTAACACGGCCCTGCTCTCTAACACGCCCAACTCAGACCCTGGTCTCTAACACGGCCCAACTCAGGCCCTGGTCTCTAACACGACCCAACTCAGGCCCTGCTCTCTAACACGCCCAACTCAGGCTTGCACTGCTCATTTGCTTCCAAAGGTGTGTCGGTGAATGGCTTGGCCATGGCTTTGGGGCTGTTTCGGATCGTTTCAAATCCTGAGAGTGGCTGTGATCATTTTCATAGTCGGCTCTAATTTTAAGCGTGGCTTCTTTTGAGCCGGCTCGCTTGAGCCTGAGCCGAGCCGTGACCTAATAAACACGGCCCTCACGCCAGAGGGCAGCAGGTGAGACTAGGAAGGGAGGGGTAGGATCTCGTTGTGTAGAGAGGCAAGCAAGACTGCAACTCGGCTAGACTCTGCCCGAGGAAAGATGTGACATATATGTAAAAACCAAAATGACCCCCAACAATAAAAGGCTACGCGATTTGTGTGACTGGGCTAGGGCGTTTTGATGTCTAAGAAGGTTCGGGTTTTAAACTTGGTAGCACAGTAACCTTTTTTTACATCCACGTTGGTGCCTGTTGACTTCTGAAGCTTTGCAATGAATGTCTGGGACTAGCTCTAGTTCTTCTGTTGGATGTGAGAGAACTCTATGAAGTACTTTATCTTTAAAAACAAATCAAGTGCAGGCATGACTTTATATTCTTCAAAATGTGGGTTCATCTCCTACCTAAAATACGACACGGAAATGTTATTGTCAACGTCCTTTAGCATTCAAATACTTGTCCAAACAATATGGTATAAATGAAACAGCAGATGTGTTTACTGGACTAATTTTAAAGCTGTACTGTTAACGGAGGCCTAGTTGAACTTGGGACTAGCTAGTCTAGGGAGCCTCTGGGAAATGTTTCTGTACGTTTTAATTTGTGGCTTTCGAAATTTTCTAGGAAAAGTTTTACTTTTTTTCTGACTTTGCGATCGCTATAACGACTAAGTTGTTGAAGTTGTGGCAGACTGGCGGAGCCAACTTTCAGAAAGGGGGCGGCCTTAACCACGCAGGCGCTTGAGGCGCCCTTTGTCATTCGGCGTTTTTGCCACCCGACCTGCTTTTGCCACGACCCATCTCGTTGTTTTGAGGGAGGTAACAGCAACTCTGTTACCCCCAAGGGAATTGCCGAAGTCTTCACGGACCATTAAAAGTCCGGTGGTTTTGTCATTTGCCCGGTTAGCGATGATGATGATGATACATGACTGAAGACGATGCATTAATACGCAGTTCTACTCTCCTCTGGTATCGAGAGATTCTAGATCTGACCATGATGATGTTCCAGACGACTCTTTTGTTAGTCTGGGAGGGGATCAAAAAACTATCAGTGGGTAGAATGCCCTGGTCCCTTTGCAGGGTCCTGAGGAGAAATTCTTTTGGAGATGACAGTAAAAAGAGAGAAATGACACGAGAGAGATTCTTTTTTATTGAGGTGATTTTTAAATGCGACCAAAAATGTAGAGAGGATGACTGAAGAGACGTAGATGATGATGTGGAGATGTTTCGTGTGAGGATAAGAGAGGACATGAAATCGTTACGCGTGTTTTGGCTTTGACCGGAACACCGTCAAGGCTACCATTAAAAGGGCCCCCAGTGGGTCGTTGAAAGTGACCGCCCTGGTAGCCAATGGTGGGAAAAGCGCATGGAGTAGGGGAACGTCCGCTGCGGAGATGGAGAAGCGAAATCTGCTCCGCGCGCAGGATCGACAAGGACGGGGTTTTTTTAGTTGCGTGACAGCGGGAGATGGCGGTGGCGACGATGCCTTTTTTTTGGGGGGGGGGGGGGGGGCTTCATCCAGCAGTGACTCGATGATGGCCGCTGATTTTTTTAGAAAATGTATTGATTTTATTTTGGAGTAAACGTGAGGATTGGATCATCGCGTGCTCGTGAATTTGGCGCAGCGCGGTTCAGGAGATTGTCTTTACACCCCGGCGGGCTTGACACATGTGCAGGTTTTATACGTTTCTCTGTGTGAACTATAGGTGATGGTGTGATGGTGAAAATCTCAACTTTTTAAGGATGCTTTGAAGCCTGTAATGCCCAAACCTTTAGGATGTATTTGAAGGATTCGTTAAAGGCTGTATTTTAGTCCAGATGTGTCGACATTTTCTGAGGATTCTTTAAACCCCGTATTGGACTCGAATTGGGTTTTTTTTTCACGATTTTTTTTCTCACCTTGCATTAGGCTCGAATGTTTGAAATATTGTTCTAAAAGTTACACGACAAAAAATACCCCCCCCCCCCTGAAAAAGGGGTTTTCCCTTTACGTCAACCGGGGCACCGCGTTAATTGGGGGGGGGGGGGGAGGTTATTTTGTCCACCAACTCTCTTCCTCGCTGGATGGACGCCTCAGAAGAGAGGCTCGCGTTAGCCCCACTTGACCCCACCGTCCCCACACACTACCTGGCGTTCACCTGTGTGTGTGTGTGTGTGTTACTGTTCCTGCCCCTTCCTAACCACCACCCACCCTCCCCCCCACCACCACCCTCATATTTTCTCGTCTTTATTTGCGGCATGCTGGCATAGATGTTTTTCTTGATAGATGTTTTTAAATCGAATTTTTAAGGTAGATTTCTTTTAAAACGATAGATTTTTTTTTTCTTCCGTAGAATGTTTCTAGTTTTGGTGTTCTTTTTATATGCCCCGTTTTCACGTTTGTAGTACGAACAACCAAATAAATATACTTTTAAAGGTAACAACAAAAATCAACGCGTCGTTTGTACAACGGTGGAATTTTGTCATTTAAAATATTCGCAGCGTGTGTGTACCAGGAGTGGTGGCGCCGCGGTTAGCGCTACGCTGCACCACAAACCCGGCGACCCGAGTTCGATTCCCGCTCACGGCCACCAACACCGGTGACGATTATCTGAACCCGGTCCTGGGTCTCCCCTAGGTCGACTCGGCCTCAAATGCGTTTGTAAACATCGCCACTGTGGAGTGACAAAGGCGGCCGGGCGTGGCGCTGGCCACCCACCCCCTCGTGTGCCACACGGTGCCGGCAGCCTTCATAGGTGCTACTCGCTCACAGCACTTGCCCCAACATTCTGTCGCTCTGCGGGGGGAGGGTGGGATCGTGTGTGTTGTTGAACTTCTTTCGCACCGCACAGAGCCAACCGTGGTCATCGGAGGTAGGAGGAATGGATACAAATAAAAATTCACCCGTAAAACCAGTTTTTCACTAAATCCTTTATATGCGTGGCGGCTAGAGTCCTCTCGTCCTCTGGCTTGAGATGGCTGCCACCTATGGGTCAGATGATTGCCTGCCACCATTAAGCAATTGGTAATTACATATAATTTTTTGTTCCTAAAAAGTGTTAATGTCAGCTCGATTGGATCACGGGAAGTGGGTTAAAAAACGACCGAAAGATTTGCACGGTCGTAAGCGCGCAAGCAAGCGAACTTAATATAAAGGATTTAAATAAAAAACGACCGAAAGATTTGCACGGTCGTAAGCGCGCAAGCAAGTGAACTTAATATAAACGATTTAACAACAAAGGTTAATATGGTCGCGAAAGCTTTTGCTTGCGTGTTAAACAAAAACATTAAAATAATATCACCAATTTTAGTGGCTCCATTGGGATGGCCGCAACAGCAACTTCCATTCGCCACGAAGTGGTGGGGACGTCACCACGGCGCTTGTGCCAGACTATGTGCATGTGAGATCTCGCACACAACCATCACCCCCCCCCACTCCACCCTACTGGCAGACTGATGCCAATAAACTATTTTAATTGCACCAGGTAAAGCCCCACTCGGCTAAGGTAGCTGCTTTTCAGAAGCGAATGATAGTTCGACGAAGTGGCTCATGTAGAAAACGTGTAGCTGCCAAGTACTCTAAACGTGAAGCTAAATGTGGAGGGGAAAAATTGGAGGACCCGGAGGAAAACACATCTACGCGACCACGGGGAGAGAGACAGATTCCAAATATACAGCAGCAGCAGGCGTCAGGGTCGGGATCAAACCCACGACCTCCTGCATACCAGGCGAGGTAGTTAACATCTCCTATTCACCGTGATGATGATGATGAGAGAGACGCAGACTCCTAATTTCCAGCAGGCATCGTCAGGGTCGGGATCGAACCCACGACCTCCTGTACACCAGGCGAGGTAGTTAACATCTCCTGGCCACCGTGATGATGAGAGCGAGAGAGACTCCAAATATACAGCAGGTTTCGTCAGGGTCGGGATCAAACCCACGACCTCCTGCATACCAGGCGAGCTGATTAATAACAATAATTAAAATGTATAATTGTGCATACCACCCTAAAATTCCCAATACGTAGTGCACGAAAATCAGGAAACTTACAACCAGGAGGGGTACCCAACCAAAGGACGGAGGGAAGGGCGTGTTGACGAGATGGGGTTTCAGACTTCAAAGCAGGGGGCTTCAAATAAAAATGCACGCCACGAGAAATGTTGCTGCCTCTGGGCTCTGGAGACCACCACCTGTAGAAGATTCCAGGCCACGTGTTGACAACGATGGCGAACACGTGCGAGAGACTCTCTGACTTTCTGAAGCTACTGACATCACATTTTTGATCACGTCACACTGTCGTTATCCGTTTCTGTTTCCATTAAACACGTTCCTTCGGAGTGGGCAGGTAGGAACTTGGTTGGACGGCGCATTCGTGCACGACAGACGGACAAATACTCCCTGGTGGGCAGTGTGGAACCTGTTGTTCTTACCTGTGTACAAGATCACGTGACTTTAGGGAGCCAGGCAGCCCCTTAGGCCCCTCCCTGACCCCCCCCCCATATCCTTAGGCCCCTCCCCTGATCCCCCCCCCCCCCTCAGGCCCCTCCCCTGACTCCCCCCTCCCTTAGGCCCCTCCCCTCTCCGTACCCGGCAGGAGGTCTCCACCAATCAAAGAGCTGTTTATATTGTATATATATTTATGCACGACAGATAGTCAGACAGACAAATAATCCCCGGTGGGCAGTGTGGAACATTGTTCCTACCTGTTTAACGACAGTCCCATGTGAGCGCTAACGTTTTTTCAAAGCTCCCTGCACACCCACAGACTCCCCCCGCCTGATTTCAAGTGGCAAGGGGCGATCCACAGCCCCGGCACCAGAACGCACGCGGCACCGGGAAGACCCCTCACCCCACCAGGACCCCACCGGGACCCCACCAGGACCCCACCGGGAAGACCCCTCACCCCACCAGGACCCCACCGGGACCCCACCAGGACCCCACCGGGAAGACCCCTCACCCCACCAGGACCCCACCGGGACCCCACCAGGACCCCACCGGGAAGACCCCTCACCCCACCGGGACCCCACCAGGACCCCACCGGGAAGACCCCTCACCCCACCGAGACCCCAACGAGACCTCACCGAGACCCCACCAGGAAGACCCCTCACCCCACCGAGACCTCACCAGGACCCCTCACCCCACCAGGACCTCACCAGGAAGACCCCTCACCCCACCGAGACCTCACCAGGACCCCTCACCCCACCAGGACCTCACCAGGAAGACCCCTCACCCCACCGAGACCTCACCGAGACCCCTTCAATCCCCCCCCGCGAACCACTCCGCAATGTCCCCCCTCGCCGCCCCCCCCTCCACCGCCGCCCCCCCGCTCCTCCCGAGTCTCCGGCACACGGCGCACAGCCGCTCGTCCCAGCCGCGCGCGCTCCGCGCCCGGTAGCGCCGCCGCCACGCGTGCATGCGCCCGTACGCCGCCCCGTCGGCCGCCAGCGCCCGCAGGCGAAGCGCCAGCTCGCGGGGCGACGCGAAGTCGTCCACGTGCAGGAAGGCGGCGGGCGGCAGCGTCGCCCGCTCGTAGTCGGCCCGCGGGGGCCCCAGGGCGACGGGCACGGCGGCCGCGGAGCCCAGGGCGTTGGCCCACAGCTTCTCGGTGACGTAGTGGCGGGAGCGCGCGTTCTCGAAGGCGAGGTAGAAGAGGTAGCGGGAGAGGACCGGGGCCGTACCCCCCGCCGCCGCCGCGGGGAGTTGGGGCAGGGCCGTGCGGCCGGCGCCGCGGCCGTACACGGCCACGCGCAGGTGGAGCGCCAGCTCGCGGTGGTAGGCGTCGCGGCCAGACGCGGCGCCCCCGTGGGACACGGCCCAGGCCACCAGCTCGCTCTTGCTGGGGGGGGGAGGGGAGGGGGTGGTGGTGGAGATGGTGAAGGTGGAGGTGGGATTGATGTTGGTGGTGGTGGAGATGGTGGTGGTGGTGGGGTTGATGTTTGTGATGGTGGTGGTGGTGGCAGTGGTGGTGGTGAGGTTGATGTTGGTGGTGGGGTTATTGTTGGTGGTGGTAGTGGTGGAGATGGTGGTGGTGAAGGTGGTGGGGTTGATGGTGGTGGTGGTGGAGATGGTGGTGGTGGTGAAGGTGGTGGGGTTGATGGTGGTGGAGGTGGTGGTGGCGGTGGTGGTGGTGGGGTTGTTGGTGGTGGTGGTGGTGGTGGGGTTGTTGGTGGTGGTGGCGGTGGTGGGGTTGATGGTGGTGGTGGTGGTGGAGGTGGTGGTGGTGGGGTTGTTGGTGGTGGTGGCGGTGGTGGGGTTGATGTTGGTGGTGGTGGAGGTGGTGGTGGTGGGGTTGTTGGTGGTGGTGTTGGTGGTGGTGGTGGAGGTGGTGGTAGTGGTGGAGATGGTGGTGGTGGTGGCAGTGGTGGTGAGGTTGGTGGTGGTGGTGGTGGTGGCAGTGGAGATGGGTGGTGGCAGTAGTGGGGTTATTGTTGGTGGTGGAGGTGGTGGAGGAGGTGGTGGTGGAGGTGGTGGTGTTGATGTTGATGGTGGTGGTGATGTTGGTGGTGCGGTCCACCTACCCGGAGCAGGCGTAGGCGCTGAGGTTGGCGGCTCGTGCCGATTTGAGGGCGGAGCCACACGGAGGCTCCCCCCCCTCCTCACCCTCCTCCCGGGGCTCCAGCCATCCGTACGGGGTGGGGACATCCGAATCCGGCCTGCAAAGTGTGTGGACTAATCTCCATCTGTTCCATCTCACTCCCTTCTACCCATGGGTGGACTAATCTCCATCTGTTCCATCTCACTCCCTTCTACCCCGTGTGTGTGGACTAATCACCATCTGTTCCATCTCACTCCCTTCTACACCGTGTGTGGACTAATCTCCATCTGTTCCATCTGACTCCCTTCTACGCGCGTGTGTGAACTAATCACCATCTGTTCCATCTCACTCTCTTCTACACCGTGTGTGGACTAATCACCATCTGTTCCATCTCACTCCCTTCTACCCATGGGTGGACTAATCTCCATCTGTTCCATCTCACTCCCTTCTACACCGTGTGTGGACTAATCTCCATCTGTTCCATCTCACTCCCTTCTACACCGTGTGTGGACTAATCTCCATCTGTTCCATCTCACTCCCTTCTACACCGTGTGTGGACTAATCTCCATCTGTTCCATCTCACTCTCTTCTACACCGTGTGTGGACTAATCTCCATCTGTTCCATCTCACTCCCTTCTACACCGTGTGTGGACTAATCTCCATCTGTTCCATCTCACTCTCTTCTACACCGTGTGTGTGGACTAATCTCCATCTGTTCCATCTCACTCCCTTCTACACCGTGTGTGGACTAATCTCCATCTGTTCCATCTCACTCCCTTCTACGCGCGTGTGGACTAATCTCCATCTGTTCCATCTCACTCTCTTCTACACCGTGTGTGGACTAATCTCCATCTGTTCCATCTCACTCCCTTCTACCCCCGTGTGTGGACTAATCTCCATCTGTTCCATCTCACTCTCTTCTACACCGTGTGTGTGGACTAATCTCCATCTGTTCCATCTCACTCCCTTCTACGCGCGTGTGGACTAATCTCCATCTGTTCCATCTCATTCCCTTCTACCCCCGTGGGTGGACTAATCTCCATCTGTTCCATCTCATTCCCTTCTACCCCCGTGGGTGGACTAATCTCCATCTGTTCCATCCGTATGGCAGAGCGTGATCTCTCTCCCGCCACCGCCTCGCACAAGTGGGCTGTCTCACACGTAAACAGACTTGATTCCTCGCAAAAAATATAATCCATAGAGAGTGTTTGAACGTCCAGAAAGGGTACGCAACCTGATTCTTATTCGTCACACTATGATGCTGGCAACAACAACAAAAGGTTTCCCATGACACTCATCATCAGTCGGCCTACACAACGCCTTCATACCATACAGGATCGCAGAGCTTGGAGAAATGTGTTGGTGGCGTCCAGCTCATCGCCACGTGGTGGTTGCTGCTGATCACGTGTTGCTGATCACGTGCTGCTGCTCCTCCTCTTGGAGCCTCTGAGTGGTCACCTGTGTGTGCACCTGTGTGTGTGTGTGTAGCTGTGTGTGTGTGTAGCTGTGTGTGTGTGTGTCTGTGTGTGTGTGCACCTGTGTGTGTAGCTGTGTGTGTGTAGCTGTGTGTAGCTATGTGTGTGTGTATATGTCTGTGTGTGTGTGTCTATGTGTGTGTGTGTACCTGTAGGTGAGTGTGTGTCTGTGTGTGTGTACCTGTAGGTGAGTGTGTGTCTGTGTGTGTGTACCTGTAGGTGAGTGTGTGTCTGTGTGTGTGTACCTGTAGGTGAGTGTGTGTCTGTGTGTGTGTACCTGTAGGTGAGTGTGTGTCTGTGTGTGTGTACCTGTAGGTGAGTGTGTGTCTGTGTGTGTGTACCTGTGTGTGTGTACCTGTAGGTGAGTGTGTGTCTGTGTGTGTGTACCTGGTGGGGAGCGGTAGTGTAGCGGTTAGCGCGCTGCGCTATGAACCTGGCGACCCGGGTTCGATTCCCGCTCACGGCTAACACCAGTGACGATTATCTGAACCGGTCCTGGGCCTCCCCTAGGTCGACTCAGCCTTAAATGAGTACCTGGTGCGGTGTGTAAACATCGCCACTAGGGAGACAAAGGCGGTCGGGCGTGGTGCTGGCCACCCACCCCCTCGTGTACCGTTCCGGCCTTCATAGGTGCTCGCTAACAGCACTTGCCCCTACAGTCTGTTCAGGCTATACGGGGGATCTTTGTCTTGTACCTGTGTGTGTGTGTACCTGTGTGTGTGTACCTGTAGGTGAGTGTGTGTCTGTGTGTGAGTGTACCTGTGTGTGTGTGTGTACCTGTAGGTGAGTGTAGCTGTGTGTGTGTGTGTACCTGTAGGTGAGTGTAGCTGTGTGTGTGTGTGTACCTGTAGGTGAGTGTAGCTGTGTGTGTGTGTGTACCTGTAGGTGAGTGTAGCTGTGTGTACCTGTAGGTGAGTGTACCTGTAGGTGTGTGTGTGTGTCTGTGTGTGTGTGTGTACCTGTAGGTGAGTGAGTGTGTGTACATGTAGGTGAGTGTAGCTGTGTGTGTGTGTGTGTACCTGTAGGTGAGTGTGTGTGTCTGTGTGTGTGTGTGTACCTGTAGGTGAGTGTAGCTGTGTGTGTGTGTCTGTGTGTCTGTGTGTGTGTGTGTGTACCTGTAGGTGAGTGTCTGTGTGTACCTGTAGGTGAGTGTGTGTCTGTGTGTGTGTGTACCTGTAGGTGAGTGTAGCTGTGTGTGTGTGTGTACCTGTGTGTGTGTACCTGTAGGTGAGTGTCCAGTTGAAGACCGTGTGGAGACCTCTGGGCAGGTGAGCATAGGGAGGAGGCTCCATGCAGCCCCACACCCAGATCTGGCCCGGAGGCCGTTTCCTGTCTCCATCAACATCACCATCAACATCACCAACAACATCAGCAACAACATCACCATCAGCATCAACATCACCATCAGCATCTCCAACATGAGGCAGCTGGCTCGGCGATGGGACAGCCGTATCAGCTGAAGGCAGTCTCATGAGTGGGCCGTCAGCTGTATGTGTGTGTAGCTGTGTGTGTGTCTGTGTGTGTGTAGCTGTGTGTGTGTCTGTGTGTGTGTGTCTGTGTGTGTGTAGCTGTGTGTGTGTCTGTGTATGTGTAGCTGTGTGTGGATACCTGTGTGTCTGTGTGTGTGTCTCTGTGTGTGTACCTGTGTGTGTGCACCTGTGTGTGTGGCTGTGTGTTGTGTGTGTGGCTGTGTGTTGTGTGTGTGTGTGTCTGTGTGTTGTGTGTGTGTGTCTGTGTGTGTGGATACCTGTGTGTGTGTAGCTGTGTGTGTGCACCTGTGTGTGTGTCTGTGTGTGTGTTTGTGTGTTGTGTGTGTGTGTACCTGTATGTGTGTGTCTGTGTGTGTGTACCTATGTGTGTCTGTGTGTGTGTCTGTGTGTTGTGTGTAAGACAGACGGACCCGTGTGGGAGGTTGGCCAGGTCACGGCGCACGTGTCTGTGTGTCTGTCTGTGTGTGTGTGTAGCTGTGTGTGTGTAGCTACCTGTGTGTGTCTGTGTGTGTGTCTGTGTGTGTGTCTGTGTGTGTGTCTGTGTGTGTCTGTGTGTGTCTGTGTGTGTGTCTGTGTGTGAGAGAGAGACGCACCCGAGTGGGAGGTTGGCCAGGTCACGGCGCACGTGTCTGTGTGTGTGTGTAGCTATCTGTGTGTGTGTGTGACTGTGTGTCTGTGTGTGTCAGTGTGTGTGTCTGTGTGTGAGAGACGCACCCGAGTGGGAGGTTGGCCAGGTCACGGCGCACGTGTCTGTGCAGGAAGACGACCGCGTCAGCCGAGGGGAGGAGACGCGCGTCCTGGGACAGGAGACAGCGCGGGGACACGCCGAGACACTCGTCACCCCGCAGGGGACTCGCTCCTGGCAGACGACGCGGGGAGACACACGGGGTGAGACACACGGGGTGAGACACACGGGGAGAGACACGGGGAGAGACACGGGGTGAGACACGGGGAGAGACACGGGGAGAGACACGGGGAGACACACGGGGAGAGACACGGAGAGAGACACGGGGAGACACGGGGAGACACACGGGGTGACACACGGGGAGAGACACGGAGAGACACACGGGGTGAGACACACGGGGTGAGACACGGGGTGAGACACACGGGGTGAGACACGCGGGGTGAGACACGGGGTGAGACACGGGGAGAGACAGGGGGGGGGTGAGACACGGGGAGAGACACGGGGTGAGACACGGGGAAAGAGACACGGGGAGAGACGCGGGGAGACACGGGGAGAGACACGGGGGGAGACACGGGGAGAGACACGGGGTGAGACGCGGGGAGACACGCGGGGTGAGACACACGGGGAGACACACGGGGAGAGACACGGGGTGAGACGCGGGGAGAGACACGGGGTGAGACGCGGGGAGACACGGGGAGAGACGCGGGGAGAGACACGGGGTGAGACACGGGGAGACACGGGGAGACACACGGGGTGAGACACGGGGAGAGACACGGAGAGACACACGGGGTGAGACACACGGGGTGAGACACACGGGGTGAGACACGGGGAGAGACACGGAGAGACACACGGGGTGAGACACGGGGAGAGACACGGAGAGACACACGGGGTGAGACACGGGGTGAGACACACGGGGTGAGACACACGGGGTGAGACACGGGGTGAGACACGGGGAGAGACACGGGGTGAGACACGCGGGGTGAGACACGGGGAGAGACACGGGGAGAGACAGGGGGGGTGAGACACGGGGAGAGACAGGGGGGGTGAGACAGGGGTGAGACAGGGGGGGTGAGACACGGGGTGAGACACGGGGAGAGACAGGGGGTGAGACACGGGGTGAGACACGGGGAGAGACACGGGGAGAGACAGGGGGGGGGGTGAGACACGGGGAGAGACAGGGGGGGGTGAGACACGAGGTGAGACAGGGGGGGTGAGACACGGGGTGAGACACGGGGAGAGACAGGGGGTGAGACACGGGGTGAGACACGGGGAGAGACACGGGGTGAGACACGGGGAGAGACAGGGGGGGTGAGACACACGGGGTGAGACACACGGGGTGAGACACGGGGTGAGACACACGGGGTGAGACACGGGGTGAGACACGGGGAGAGACACGGGGTGAGACACGCGGGGTGAGACACGGGGAGAGACACGGGGAGAGACGGGGGGGGGTGAGACACGGGGAGAGACAGGGGGGGGTGAGACACGGGGTGAGACAGGGAGGGTGAGACACGGGGTGAGACACGGGGAGAGACAGGGGGTGAAACACGGGGTGAGACACGGGGAGAGACACGGGGAGAGACAGGGGGGGGTGAGACACGGGGAGAGACAGGGGGGGTGAGACACGGGGTGAGACAGGGGGGGTGAGACACGGGGTGAGACACGGGGAGAGACAGGGGGTGAGACACGGGGTGAGACACGGGGAGAGACACGGGGAGAGACACGGGGTGAGACACGGGGTGAGACACGGGGAGAGACAGGGGGGGTGAGACACACGGGGTGAGACACACGGGGTGAGACACGGGGTGAGACACACGGGGTGAGACACGGGGAGAGACAGGGGGGGGGAGACACGGGGTGAGACAGGGGGGGTGAGACACGGGGTGAGACACGGGGAGAGACAGGGGGTGAGACACGGGGTGAGACACGGGGAGAGACACGGGGTGAGACACGGGGAGAGACAGGGGGGGTGAGACACGGGGAGAGACGGGGGGGGTGAGACACGGGGTGAGACACGGGATGAGACACGGGGAGAGACGGGGGGGGTGAGACACGGGGGGGGTGAGACACGGGATGAGACGCGGGGAGAGACAGGGGGGGTGAGACACGGGGGGGTGAGACGCGGGATGAGACGCGGGGAGAGACAGGGGGGGTGAGACACGCGGGGGTGAGACACGGGGTGAGACGCGGGGAGAGACAGGGGGGGTGAGACACGGGGGGGTGAGACACGGGGTGAGACGCGGGGAGAGACAGGGGGGGTGAGACACGGGGGGGTGAGACACGGGGTGAGACGCGGGGAGAGACAGGGGGGGTGAGACACGGGATGAGACGCGGGGAGAGACAGGGGGGGTGAGACACGGGGGGGTGAGACACGGGGTGAGACGCGGGGAGAGACAGGGGGGGTGAGACACGGGGGGGTGAGACAGGGGGCGAGAGGCGGGGAGAGACAGGGGTGGTGAGACAAGGGGGGGTGAGACACGGGGTGAGACGCGGGGTGAGACACGGGGGGGTGAGACACGGGATGAGATGCGGGGAGAGACAGGGGGGGTGAGACACGGGGGGTGAGACACGGGGTGAGACGCGGGGAGAGACAGGGGGGGTGAGACACGGGATGAGACGCGGGGAGAGACAGGGGGGGGTGAGACACGGGGTGAGACGCGGGGAGAGACAGGGGGGGTGAGACACGGGGGGGTGAGACACGGGGTGAGACGCGGGGTGAGACACGGAGGGGTGAGACACGGGATGAGACGCGGGGAGAGACAGGGGGGGTGAGACACGGGGGGGTGAGACACGGGGTGAGACGCGGGGAGAGACAGGGGGGGTGAGACACGGGGGGGTGAGACACGGGGTGAGACGCGGGGAGAGACAGGGGGGGTGAGACACGGGATGAGACGCGGGGAGAGACAGGGGGGGTGAGACACGGGGGGGAGAGACACGGGGGGGAGAGCCACGGGGTGAGACGCGGGGAGAGACAGGGGAGGTGAGACACGGGGGGGGTGAGACACGGGGTGAGACGCGGGGTGAGACACGGGGGGGTGAGACACGGGATGAGACGCGGGGAGAGACAGGGGGGGTGAGACACGGGGGGGTGAGACACGGGGTGAGACGCGGGGAGAGACAGGGGGGGTGAGACACGGGATGAGACGCGGGGGAGAGACAGGGGGGGTGAGACACGGGGTGAGACGCGGGGAGAGACAGGGGGGGTGAGACACGGGATGAGACGCGGGGAGAGACAGGGGGGGTGAGACACGGGGTGAGACGCGGGGAGAGACAGGGGGGGTGAGACACGGGATGAGACGCGGGGAGAGACAGGGGGGGTGAGACACGGGATGAGACGCGGGGAGAGACAGGGGGGGTGAGACACGGGGTGAGACGCGGGGAGAGACAGGGGGGGTGAGACAGGGGTGAGACAGGGGGGGTGAGACACGGGGTGAGACACGGGGAGAGACAGGGGGGGTGAGACACGGGGTGAGACGCGGGGAGAGACAGGGGGGGTGAGACACGGGGTGAGACGCGGGGAGAGACAGGGGGGGTGAGACACGGGATGAGACGCGGGGAGAGACAGGGGGGGTGAGACACGGGGTGAGACGCGGGGAGAGACAGGGGGGGTGAGACACGGGGTGAGACGCGGGGAGAGACAGGGGGGGTGAGACACGGGGTGAGACACGGGGAGAGACAGGGGGGGTGAGACACGGGGTGAGACGCGGGGAGAGACAGGGGGGGTGAGACACGGGGTGAGACGCGGGGAGAGACAGGGGGGGTGAGACACGGGGTGAGACGCGGGGAGAGACAGGGGGGGTGAGACACGGGGTGAGACGCGGGGAGAGACAGGGGGGTGAGACACGGGATGAGACAGGGGGAGAGACAGGGGGGGTGAGACACGGGGTAAGACGCGGGGAGACACACGGGGAGACACGCGGGGTGAGACACGGGGAGAGACACGGGGAGACACACGGGGTGAGACAGGGGGGGTGAGACACGTGGTGAGACACGGGGGGACACGCCGAGACGTCACATTTCTCAACCCCCCCCCCCTCGTCACACATCGTCACAAATGTCTGACCCCCCCCCTAGGTGCGTGACGTCATTTATGGACGATCCCGTTAGAGGAGAACGCTGAGACTGCAACTGATCTCACCCTTTGTAAATGGCCACCTCCACGCCAACACCGTTAAGTTTCTGCTGCTGCTGTTGTTGTTGTTGCTGTTGTTGTTGTAGTAGCTGCTGCTGCTGCTGACCACGTGTTGGTGGTCACGTGGGCCTTGTGACGTTGCCCGCGGTCGTCCCGCGTGACGTCGGCCATTGTGAGCAGCGCCTGCAAGGCGGCAGGGTGGCGGTGCGGGGGGGAGCCAGGGTTGGTGGGACACGGGGAGATGGGGCGAGCGAGCGAGTCTGTGCGCGTGCGAGGGTGTGTGCCTGGCGGTGGGCGAGCGGCTTAAATAGACGCTCCAAGCCTGGGGGGTTTCATTCAGACGCTGTCTTTCCGACAGCCCTGTTCTTCACCTGAGGACGGCTGCTTGCGTTGTGGCCGAAACGTCGTGAGAATTGTATTTTATGATGTTTAATTTGTATTATTTTATTATTTCCCTTCTACGTGACTTTACCGAAAGAACCAAGAAGATGAATCCCTGCAGTCACGAAATCTTTAAATCGAAATATAATATTTTATTATAATAAAATAATACAAATTAAACATCATATTTTAAAACCTAATAAAAATAATATTTTATTATGTTTTATTTTTATTATTTTATTATTTCCCTTCTACGTGACTTTACCGAAAGAACCAAGAAGATGAATCTCTGCAGTCACGAAAGCTTTAAATCGAAATTTCTAAAAAAATGTTGTGGTTTCACGCTTCAACACACCGGTGGGCTAAAGCAGCGAACTATTTTGTCTTTTGTCAACGTGACACTTTTTTACTGATTGGCCGTGTCGGGTGGTGGAGGGTTACGACACATTTATAAATAACGCGATCTAAACCCAAAAGCGTCGATTATGAGTAATATTGGTCGCGAACACACGTGTTATACAGTCTGTTACGGGCTACACGAGGGATCCTGTGATGCCATCCGCAAGAGTTTGGCCATCGTGCGCCGGCCGGCGTCACGGTTCCACATTTCTTAGATGACAGCTCCTGGCAGGCCAACACACAGGGCCAGCTGCCACGGGGGGTGCCCCTAGGCTAGACCACACAGTAGCAGCATTCTCACCACAACTCGCTCACTGATGACCCCCCCACCCCCCACCCCCCCAAGGTCACTCTTGCAAACGAGACTCCTCAACCCTGGTCCCTCTCTCGAGTCCTGGTGCTGGTGTGGTGGTGGTGCTAGTGGTGGTGGTGTGGTGGTGCTGGTGGTGGTGGTGTGGTGGTGTGTGTGGTGGTGGTGGTGCTGGTGCTGGTGGTGGTGGTGCTGGTGGTGGTGGTGCTGGTGGTGGTGTGGTGGTGGTGGTGTGGTGGTGCGGGTGGTGGTGTGGTAGTGGTGCTGGTGGTGTGGTAGTGGTGCTGGTGTGGTAGTGCTGCTGGTGGTGGTGTGGTAGTGGTGCTGGTGGTGGTGCTGGTGGTGTGGTAGTGGTGCTGGTGGTGGTGGTGTGGTAGTGGTCGTGGTGGTGGTGTGGTGGTGGTGCTGGTGGTGTGGTAGTGGTGCTGGTGGTGGTGGTGTGGTAGTGGTCCTGGTGGTGGTGTGGTGGTGGTGTGGTGGTGGTGTGGTGGTGGTGCTGGTGGTGTGGTAGTGGTGCTGGTGGTGGTGGTGTGGTAGTGGTCCTGGTGGTGGTGTGGTGGTGGTGTGGTGGTGGTGTGGTGGTGGTGCTGGTGGTGTGGTAGTGGTGCTGGTGGTGGTGGTGTGGTAGTGGTCCTGGTGGTGGTGTGGTGGTGGTGTGGTGGTGGTGTGGTGGTGGTGCTGGTGGTGCTGGTGGTGTGGTAGTGGTGCTGGTGGTGGTGGTGTGGTAGTGGTGCTGGTGGTGGTGTGGTGGTGGTGTGGTGATGGTGGTGGTGAGAAGCTGGTGGTGATGTGGTAGTGGTGGCGGTGGTGGTGTGGTAGTGGGGTGGTGGTAGTGGTGTGGTGGAGCTGGTGGTGGTGGTATGATGTTGGTGTCACGACGTGGCCTGGTTGTGACTTGCTGCTGCTGGTGGAGTGTGGAGTGAAGACGATGCCGAAGAGGATGACGACGACTCCGCAGGAGACCCAGGCCACAGCGCACAGCCACAGCCAGAGCCTCGTGCGGCGCAGCGAGGGCACGGCGCAACCAACTCTACAGAGTGCGCAGAGACGCAGAGGGTCAGAGGGTCAGAGGGGCAGAGGGTCAGAGAGAGAGAGACGCAGACTTGTGTGTGAGTAGGGGGGGTGAGTGGGTGGGTGAGTGACGAGATGGGTGAGTGGTTGGGTGAGTCGGTTAGTAGGTGGGTGAGTGCGTCGGTTAGTAGGTGAGTGGGTGCGTGAATGGGTGGGTGGAAAGGTGGGTGGGTGAGTGAGTGAATGAATGAGTGAGTGACGAGATGGGTGGGTGAGTGACTCTATGGGTGAGTGGTTGGGTGAGTCGGTGAGCAGGTGGGTGAGTGGGTCGGTTAGTAGGTGAGTGGGTGCGTCGGTTAGTAGGTGAGTGGGTGCGTGAATGGGTGGGTGGAAAGGTGGGTGGGTGATCGAATGAATGAGTGAGTGAATGAGTGAATGGGTGATTGAATAGGTCAGCGGATGTACACGCGAATCGATGGGTTGACGGGTGGGTAGAGTCGGTGAATGAGTGAATGAATGAGTGAGTGAATGAGTAAGTGAATGAGTGAGTTAATGAGTGAATGAAGGGTGACTGAGTGAATGAGTGAGTGAATGAGTGAGTGAATGAGTGAGTTAATGAGTGAATGAATGGGTGACTGAGTGAATGAGTAAATGAGTGAATGAGTAAGTGAATGAATGAGTGAATGAGTGAGTGAATGAGTGAGTGAATGAGTGAGTGAGTGAATGAGTAAGTGAGTGAATGAGTGGGCGTGTGAGCGATGTGGATGGGTGAGAGTGAATCGGCGAGTGGGTGAATGGGTTGGTGTGTGAGCGCCCGAAACGTCGTGATTTAATTTATTTTTTTATTTTATACCCACGTGACTTTACCGAAAGATTAGTGTGTGAAAGTGTTGGATGTACGCGGGTCATTGTTAGTGAGTTGGCGGGTAATGTATTTATAGAAGTAACAAAATAATTATATTATATTTTATTTTTATTATTTTATTACTTCCCTTCTACGCGACTTTACCGAAAGAACCAAGAAGATGAATCCCTGCAGTCACGAAAGCTTTAAATCGAAATTTAATGTATTTATAGTTTAAAAAAACACACAAGCGATTTGACTGAATGTACTAACCTGAAGGCTTTCATGGCTGGTTGAACACGCACTCGGGGTGTGTCTGTGAGAGCTCAGAATTGACGGGGGGTGAAACTTCCGCGATTTCATCAAATTTCCCAAATCTCACGGTTCCAAACCCAAGCCGCTCAAACCCCAAAACCACAAAGCCTCCCACCACGCGCCCCCCCCTCTCTCTCTCTCTGTCTCTCACCCCCTTCCAGAAATCACACTTTGGTATTGCCCGCGCTCTAATCAACGGAGTCAACGGACATCGGCTCCCCGCTATGGGACTGTACCATTAACAAAATACGAGACAAGAGGGGGGGTTTACAAATATATTTTTTTTATATTTTTTTTTAATCGAATATTTTTTTTGCAATGAATTGCTCGCGGTAAAAATACTGCATTAAGCAAAAAATGATAATCACTCAAAAACTGTAACTAGCCAAAACTAAATAATTAATATTCAGATCGATCAACTTTGTCTCTAATCAAACGTTCTGCTCTGTCTCTCTCAGTGTCAATCATCATCACCAAGGTCGACGCGATGATGATGATGTCTCTACCCTGTGTGTGTTCTCTACTGCGCGTGTTCCTCTTTATGCCAGTGCCGTATCGAATGGAAGAGTCCAATAAGTTCCCTTGGCACGATGCACTCCCCCCCCCCCCCATAATTGTCAACGAATGGTTTCGTCCGCGTTCCCGTTATCTTTAGAGGACACATGGCACGACCCCCCCCCCCCCCCACTTTACTCAGACAATGGTTTGGTCCGAACAGCGACCTTATCCGATGCAGACGCAATAAGAGCTTGCATGTGACTCAGTGAGCCTCGATGATTAACACAGGGCCCTAAGGATCTATGGCTCAGTGAGCCTCAGTCATTGACACTGGGCCCTAATGATCTTAAGGGTGCCTTCGCCTGGCTCAGTGAGCCTCAGTCATTGACACTGGGCCCTAAGGATCTTAAGGGTGCCTTCGCCTGGCTCAGTGAGCCTCAGTCATTAACACTGGGCCCTAATGATCTTAAGGGTACCTTAGCCTGGCTCAGTGAGCCTCAAGCATTAACACCGGGCCCTAAGGATCTTAAGGGTGCCTTCGCCTGGCTCAGTGAGCCTCAGTCATTAACACTGGGCTCTAAGCATCTTAAGGGTGCCTTAGCCTGGCTCAGTAAGTCTCAAGCATTAACACTGGGCCCCAAGCATCTTAAGGGTGCCTTAGCCTGGCTCAGTGAGCCTCAGTCATTAACACTGGGACCTAATGATCTTAAGGGTGCCTTAGCCTGGCTCAGTGAGCCTCAGTCATTGACGATGGGCACCAGGTATTTCCAGGGTGTCTGAGAGCGCCTCCACGATCCTCTGGAACTGACACCCTTTGAGTCTGTCCCGACGAGTGTCTAGGCGCGACGCTGGACCCTTTGAAGCGTGACTCTCATTACAGAGTCGCGCATCAACGAGTGCTACGACTTCTTTGTCTTTGCTGCCCACAACGGAGGCCCTTCCCCCCCCAAAGCAGACGAACCACTGCTGGATGAAACTAAGACCTGTAGCATTCGTTGTTACAAAGGGGCTCCTTGTTCATTCAGACGCTGTCTTTCCGACAGAGACCTGTTCTTCACCCGAGGACGGCTGCTTGCGTTGTGCCCGAAACGTCGTGAGAATTGTATTCTATGTTTCATTATTTTATTATTTCCCTTCTACGTGACTTTACCGAAAGAACCAAGAAGAGTGAGAAACACATAAGAAGACACCAGTCCAGATCGTCGTTGCAGTCGTTTATTTCATTTGTAGTATTTTGTTGTTTCCCTTCGACCTGACTTTACCGAAAGAACCAAGAATGAAAATAGTAATATCATTGTTGTTTTCATCATCATCATCAACAGCACACAGATGTCTGTCCCAGGTCTGTCGCGATACAGACCTGGGACATACAAAGACCACCCACTCCCCCATGTAGCCTCAACAGACTGTTGGGACAAGTGCTGTTAGCGAGCAGCACCTATGAAGGCCGGCACGGCACACGAGGGGGTGGGTGGCCAACACCACGCCCGGCCGCCTTTGTCTCCCCAGCGGCGATGGTAACACACCGCACCGGGTACTCATTGGAAGCTGAGTAGACTTAGGGGAGAGGCCCAGGTACCGATTCAGATCATCGTCGTTGGTGTTTGCCGGGAGCGGAGAATTGAACCCGGGTCGCCGGGTTTGTAGCACGGCGCCCCAACCCACGACACCACCGCTCCCACACACACAGAGACACGGACAATGATGTGAATATTATTATTTATTGTGATACTTGTTTAGCCCTGGAAAGACTCTTTTTTCCAGGAGGTTCCTGCCAGGTTCTCCATGCAGTAGCGGCAGTGATGTCCCTGCCGCTGCTACCGTGTGATCCCGGCTGAGTTATATTATATTTTCAGCGCTGGGACGTTTTAGACCAATACCAGTGATATTGTATGTAGGTGGAGGGTTTGTTGCCAATGTAAGTATCGGTGCACCGATGTCCTTGTGTCGAGCAGTTATATCTACGGGAACTTGTTGCCAGCATCAAAAATGATGAAAAATCTAAAGAGGTTTGGACCCTTTCTGGCAATAAAACAGGAAGTGTTAACATGCCAAACACCAAAATAGGTTCCGTTTTGCAATAACATACAAACTACACGTATGAAGGCCGGCACGGCACACGAGGGGGTGGGTGGCCAGCACCACGACCGGCCGCCTTTGTCTCCCCAGTGGTGATTTTTACACACCACACCAGCTACTCATTTTAGGCCAAGCCGACAGAGAGGAGGCCCAGAATCGGTTCAGAGTATCGTCACTGGTGTTGGTGGTGGTCGTGAGCGGGAATCGAACTTGGTTTGCCAAGATTACACAGCGTAGCGCTAACCGCTGCACCGCCGCTCCCCAATCCAACCCCAGACCAGAGGTCGCAAACGGGTTTTGATTCCGTACCCGTACCCGGCCGCACCAGGGTCGCAAACGGGTACCCGTACCCGGCCGGGTACGGGTACCCGTTCCCTACCCGTACCCTACCCAAAATGAGTGACAAACGGTTACTCACCAGTGACTCACGGCCTACCCGTACCCGTACCCGGCTGGGTACGGGTAGCCGGGTATCAGGTAGGGTACGGGTATCGGGTACCCGGTTGCGACCTCTGGTCATGAGCGGGAATCGAACTTGGTTCCCCAGGATTACACAGCGCAGCGCTAACCGCTGCACCGCCGCTCCCCAATCCAACCCCAGACACACGCACCCACGCAGAATGGTCCCATCATCATCAACATCATCATCCACCTCCTCCATCTCCTCATGATCATCTTCATCATCCACCTCCTGTACCTCCACCACCTCATCGTCGTCATCGTCGTCTTCAGCGCCGGCGTTTGGAGGCAACCTGGGCTCCCCGCGCAGCCGGCACGCTGGCG
Organism: Lethenteron reissneri; assembly: GCF_015708825.2. Taxonomy (NCBI): domain Eukaryota; kingdom Metazoa; phylum Chordata; class Hyperoartia; order Petromyzontiformes; family Petromyzontidae; genus Lethenteron; species Lethenteron reissneri. The sequence goes on from NC_083849.1 coordinate 814,631, forward strand.
CGCTTGCGTGCGCGCTGCTCTACGTCTCTGCCCCCATCGATGTCCGAGCTGTCTGCCTCGTCTCCCTGTCCCCGCGACGACAACAAGGGGGACAATGTCCAGAGATGTAGACACACACACACACCGTCCGCCAACCAACAAGCGCCAATCAAAAGTGTTATCGAGTCTTATTGTATTGGCGGTGTCACACCGGCGCAGCATCATAACAACAGAGTGTAGTGGTGAGTGTAGTGGTGAGTGTAGTGGTGGTGAGTGTAGTGGTGAGTGTAGTAGTGGTGAGTGTTCTAGTGGTGAGTGTAGTGGTGAGTGTAGTAGTGAGTGTAGTGGTGAGTGTAGTGGTGAGTGTAGTAGTGGTGAGTATAGTGGTGAGTATAGTGGTGAGTGTAGTGGTGAGTGTAGTGGTGAGTGTAGTGGTGAGTGTAGTTGTGGTGAGTGTAGTGGTGAGTGTAGTAGTGGTGAGTGTACTAGTGTTGAGTGTACTAGTGGTGAGTGTAGTGGTGAGTGTAGTAGTGGTGAGTGTACTAGTGTTGAGTGTACTAGTGGTGAGTGTATAGTGTAGTGTAGTAGTGTTGAGTATACTAGTGGTGAGTGTATAGTGTAGTGTGTAGGATGCACGTTGAGATTCATGAGTGCCACGTGGTGACCAATACGCTGTGACTTGCTCAGTAATAGTGGGCACCGTGCGTGTTCAGCGCAACGCTCCTGAAACAAAAGTGCAGACGCCACGTCCAAGCGACACCACGTGGTGTGACGGTGCGGTTTGAGTGGGCGGCTCTCACGCGGCTGGTGCTGAGGCGGTGAGCGTCAACGTCCAGTCTCTGCCTGAGCACGCCGGTGAGGATGAGCTCGGCGCTCACCACGTCAACGCCGCGGCAATCGCGCAGACGCACAGAGTCCTCAGGGCACGACACCACCAGCAGTCCGGCCTGGTAAGGGGTTCGTGCACGCGCGCGCGGGTTACACACACACACGGATACACACACACGGACACGGATACACACACACACACGGATACACACACACACACGGATACACACACACGCGGATACACACACACACGCGGACACACACACACGGACAAACACACACGAGCACACACACACGGATACACACACACACACACGGATAGACACACACACGGATACACACATACACACACACACGGATACACACACACGGATAGACACACACACGGATACACACGAATACACACACACAGGTACACACACGCACGCGAGTACACACACACACGTGAGTACACACACACACGTGAGTACACACACATGCACACAGGTACACACACACACGTGGGTTCACACACACGTGGGTACACACACACACACACGCGGGTACACACACACACACAGGTACACACACACACACAGGTACACACACACAGGTACACACACACACAGGTACACACACGTGGGTACACACACACACAGGTACACACACACACACAGGTACACACACACCCACACCGTACCTGTGCAGTGCGAGGCACTTTGGGGAGCCAGGTGGCCCCGCCGCACTCCACGATGTCGCGCATGTGGACCGGCTCGGGCTTCACTCCGGCGGTCACGTGCACGCGGCAGCCCTGCAGGCACAAGCCGGGCAGGCCAGTACATACATGTATGCGTGTGTGTGTGTACGTGCGTGTGTGTACGTGCGTGTGTGTACGTGTGTGTGTGTACGTGTGTGTGTGTACGTGTGTGTGTGTGTACGTGCGTGTGTGTACGTGTGTGTACGTGTGTGTGTGTGTGCGTGTGTACGTGTGTGTACGTGTGTGTGTGTGCGTGTGTACGTGTGTGTGTGTGTACGTGTGTGTGTGTACGTGCGTGTGTGTGCGTGTGTACGTGTGTGTGTGTACGTGTGTGTGTGTACGTGTGTGTGTGTGCGTGTGTACGTGTGTGTGTGTGCGTGTGTACGTGTGTGTGTGTACGTGTGTGTACGTGTGTGTGCGTGCGTGCGTCACCCACGTGGAACAGCGGCCTCTCTCTCGCCGCAAGGAGCGACTCTCTGAGCCGGAAGTGGAACTTGGCCTCTTGCTCCTCGTCGCTCACGATGAACGCATCGCTGTCCACCACGCGGCCACTCTGCTCACACTGACAAAGACAAATGTCCCCTGTGTAGCCTTGAACATAACTTTTGGGGCATGAGCTCAACTCACTCTGTAGAACAGGGGGAGATCATACAAACTCCACTCACTCACTCTGTAGAACAGGGAGAGATCATACAAACTCCACTCACCCACTCTGCAGAACAGGGGGAGATCACACAAACTCCACTCACTCACTCTGTAGAACAGGGAAAGATCATACAAACTCCACTCACTCACTCTGTAGAACAGGGGGAGATCACACAAACTCCACTCACTCACTCTGTAGAACAGGGGGAGATCACACAAACTCCACTCACTCACTCTGTAGAACAGGGGGAGATCACACAAACTACACTCACTCACTCTGTAGAACAGGGGGAGATCACACAAACTCCACTCACTCACTCTGTAGAACAGGGGGAGATCACACAAACTACACTCACTCTGTAGAACAGGGGGAGATCACACAAACGCCACTCACTCACTCTGTAGAACAGGGGGAGATCACACAAACTACACTCACTCACTCTGTAGAACAGGGGGAGATCCTACAAACTCCACTCACTCACTCTGTAGAACAGGGGGAGATCATACAAACTCCACTCACTCACTATGTAGAACAGGGGGAGATCATACAAACTCCACTCACTCACTCTGTAGAACAGGGGGAGATCACACAAACTCCACTGACTCACTCTGTAGAACAGGGGGAGATCACACAAACTCCACTCACTCACTCTGTAGAACAGGGGGAGATCACACAAACTACACTCACTCTGTAGAACAGGGGGAGATCACACAAACTCCACTCACTCACTCTGTAGAACAGGGGGAGATCACACAAACTACACTCACTCTGTAGAACAGGGGGAGATCACACAAACTACACTCACTCACTCTGTAGAACAGGGGGAGATCATACAAACTCCACTCACTCACTCTGTAGAACAGGGGGAGATCACACAAACTACACTCACTCTGTAGAACAGGGGGAGATCACACAAACTACACTCACTCACTCTGTAGAACAGGGGGAGATCACACAAACTACACTCACTCACTCTGTAGAACAGGGGGAGATCATACAAACTCCACTCACTCACTCTGTAGAACAGGGAGAGATCATACAAACTCCACTCACTCACTCTGTAGAACAGAGGGAGATCATACAAACTCCACTCACTCACTCTGTAGAACAGGGGGAGATCACACAAACTCCACTCACTCACTCTGTAGAACAGGGGGAGATCACACAAACTACACTCACTCTGTAGAACAGGGGGAGATCACACAAACTCCACTCACTCACTCTGTAGAACAGGGGGAGATCACACAAACTACACTCACTCACTCTGTAGAACAGGGGGAGATCATACAAACTCCACTCACTCACTCTGTAGAACAGGGAGAGATCATACAAACTCCACTCACTCACTCTGTAGAACAGAGGGAGATCATACAAACTCCACTCACTCACTCTGTAGAACAGAGGGAGATCATACAAACTCCACTCACTCACTCTGTAGAACAGGGGGAGATCACACAAACTCCACTCACTCACTCTGTAGAACAGGGGGAGATCACACAAACTCCACTCACTCTGTAGAACAGGGGGAGATCACACAAACTCCACTCACTCACTCTGTAGGACAGGGGGAGATCATACAAACTCCACTCACTCACTCTGTAGAACAGGGGGAGATCACACAAACTCCACTCACTCTGTAGAACAGTGGGAGATCATACAAACTCCACTCACTCTGTAGAACAGGGGGAGATCATACAAACTACACTCACTCTGTAGAACAGGGGGAGATCACACAAACTCCACAGAAAGACGCCCCAGTAAGGTAATAAACCCAAGGCCCGAGCATCACCGACGTGCTGCTACCACCACCTTGCCCGCCCGCACAACCCGCGGCACCTGCTGGATCCAGGCGGGCGTGACGACGGGCACGCCCCTGGCGACGGCGCACAGCATCTTGACGGTGCGGCACACGCGGTCGGTGACGAGGTGGGAGCAGTCGCGCGCGCTGGCGCTCACGGCCCAGCCCAGCGCCCGCACGCGCTGCTCCAGCGCCTCCAGCTCCGCCACTCCCGTGAACGCCACCTGCCGCCGGTACGCACGGAGAGGTAGGTTACACACGCGGGCGAGCACGTGCACACGCCGGGCACGCACGTGCACACGCGGGTACAAATGGAGAATTACGTACACAGAGATACAACAACGACAGGTGACGGTGACACAGAGGTCGCAACCGGGTACCCGATACCCGTACCCTACCCGATACCCGGCTACCCGTACCCGGCCGGGTACGGGTAGCCGTTTGCGACCCTGGTGCGGCCGAGTACGGGTAGGCCGTGAGTCACTGGTGAGTAACCGTTTGTCACTCATTTCGGGTAGGGTATGGGTAGGGAACGGGTACCCATTTGCGACCCTGGTGCGGCCGGGTACGGGTAAGGAATCAAAACCCGTCTGCGACCTCTGCGGTGACATCACCACGGTGCCTGTGCCAGACTAGGTGCACTCGGAGACCACGCAAAGTGTCGAAGGTTCGCTGCTGGCAGGAGATCACGGCACAGACCCCAGGTGCCGTAGGTTGACTGACTGAGATGACTGGCCGATGCACCACCTGTGCCCCCTACTGTGCTAACTTGCTGCGTTTTATCCGTCTGCGCTACGCTGTTCTTGGGGTGCGATACACACACAGCGATAAGTAAAGATACACAGAGACAGAGACGGTTGTACGCACCCGTGAACGCCACCTGCAGCAGATATGCGCATACAGAGGGCTACAAAAACAAAGATCCCCCGTATACCTGAACAGACTTTTGGGAGCAAGTACTGTTAGCGAGCACCTATGAAGGCCGGCACAGTGCACGAGGAGGTGGGTGGCCAGCACCACGCCCGGCCGCCTTTGTCTCCCCAGTGGTGATGTTTACTACACAACTCACTAACAATTGTTTAGTTTTCCAAATTTTTTGTTTATTTTTAACACGTAAGGCCCAGTGAGATATGCAGCTCTTTTTCAGAAGCGACCTGGTCACAAATAAATGCTCAACGAAGCGGCTTATCAAGTGGAAATTTACAGCAGCCAAATAGGCAGATGCACGCACACGTGAACAAATACTCTTGACGCATTCTTCTATAATGTCGAGGGGAAAACCGGAGAACCCGGAGAAAATTCCACGCGACCACGAGGAGAGAGACACGGAGACTCCAAATATACAGCAGCAGGCGTCAGGGTCGTGATCGAACCCACGACCTCCTGTATACCAGGCGAGGGAGTTAACATCTCCTAGCCACCGTGATGATGATGAGAGAGAGACACAGACTCCAAATATACAGCAGCAGCAGGCGTCGTCAGGGTCGGGATCGAACCCACGACCTCCTGTATACCAGGCGAGGTAGTTAACATCTCCTATCCACCGTGATGATGATGAGAGAGAGACACAGACTCCAAATATACAGCAGCAGGTGTCAGGGTCGTGAATGAACCCACGACCTCCTGTATACCAGGCGAGGTAGTCAACATCTCATAGCCACCGTGATGATGATGAGAGAGAGACACAGACTCCAAATATACAGCAGCAGGTGTCAGGATTGGGATCGAACCCACGACAGCCTGCATACCAGGCGAGGTGGTCAACATCTGCTATCCATCTCACCACCATGGCGCCCCCTCACACACTCACACGCTCACACGCTCACACACACAGCAAGTGAATTGAACTGTGCACACCCAGCTACGTTGCAGTGCGAAAAGAACACTCATTCGTACAAACATACGAGTCTGCCCACATGCCACGCTCGCATAGGGAGAATCTCACCTTGGGAACGTCTCCCCTGGGATTGCGGGCAGACCGCGGCGTTCCTCGCCCTCCTGAAATTCCCGGCGTTGTCGGCGTTCCCGAGTTTCCCGATGCCCCTCTGCTCCCCTGCGGCGTTCCTGGCCTCTGCGGAATTTCCGGCGTTCCCGAATTTCTCGATGCCGCTCCTCGCCCCTGCGGCGTTCCTGTCCTCCGAGGAATTTCCGGCGTTCCCGAGTTTCCCGATGCCCCTCGCCCCTGCGGCGTTCCTTCCGGCGTTCCCGAGTTTCCCGATGCCCCTCGCCCCTGCGGCGTTCCTTCCGGCGTTCCCGAGTTTCCCGATGCCCCTCGCCCCTGCGGCGTTCCTTCCGGCGTTCCCGAGTTTCCCGATGCCCCTCGCCCCTGCGGCGTTCCTTCCGGCGTTCCCGAGTTTCCCGGTGGCCCTCCGCTCCCCTGCGGCGTTCCCGGAGCGTCGGTGGCTTGGGACGTTCCTGACGTTGCCGACGTTCCCGGTTTCCTGGAATTCCGACGGGATTTCTGCGGCGCTGTCGGCTGCTCCGTGGCCCCACGTCTCTTCCGGGTGGACAGCGTGAGGGGGGGCTGTGTGGGGTGGGGGGGGAGAAAGGGTGGGGAGGGGGGGGGGCTTAGGTGGGATTTTGTTGACTGTAATAATTTAATAAATCAACCGGGGACTGAGTACTGTTGTGTAACGTCAGTACTGATTCCACTTACTATCGTCACACCTCCCGCACCATCGCCACCGTCTCCATCATCACTGGCAGCAGTAGCGGTGGCAGCATCACTGCTACCCTCTTCCTGCCCCGCGGCATTGTGGGAGGCAGCCAAGGGGGGCGGCACCTCCTGCGGGGCCACCGGCTGTTGCTGTGGGCGACCTCGCCGCCTCCGCCGGGTTTCCTCCTGTGGTGCGGTTCCCCCGCCCCCACCGCTTTCCGCTTCTAGTGACAGGGAGATCATGAAAACAGATCTTAGACTTGATTCATAAGTGATCGTTTGGGGTGGGGGGGGTTAAGCCACTCTGTGGCGATCCGGTGATGTTTGAGAACCCTCCACCGTCTAAGTGGCTGAGCAGGTGAGTAGGTGAGTGAGTGGGTGAGTGAGTGAGTGAGTCAGTGGGTGGGTGAGTGAGTGGCTGAGTGGGTGGGTGATTGAGTGGGTGGGTGAGTGAATGCATGAGTGGGTGGGTGAGTGGGTGGGGGGGTGAGTGAGTGGGTGGGTGAGTGATTGGGTGGGTAGGTCAGTGAGTGAGCTGAAACAATCATAATCGCCACGTCTTTAAACGCCTGCCCACCGCGTGACGGTTTAATTTGATTGGCTGTCATTAGTCGGTGGTGGAGGGCGTCCCGACAAAACAATCTGGCGAGACGGTCACTACGCGGCCCAACCCTGAAATAGATCGACTACGAACCGTAACATTAGCTGAGCATACCCACTACGTGTCAATCTCTTGTCTCACCAACTATCATCTACACCACGAACGCCGCCGTGGTGATGCTCATGGAAACAACAACGATGACGACGACGACGACGGGACTCACTTGTTTCTACTTCCTTTGTCTCGTCCGCACCTCCACCACCGCTATCCACCGCCGCCTCCACCGCCTCCTCCACCACCGCCTCCACCACCTCCTTCTCCGCCTCCACCGCCCATGCTCGTCCCCTGCCCCCCCCTGCCCCCCGCTGTCGCCGCTCCTGCCCTTCCACCACCTCGGCTGACCCTTGATGACCGCTGCCGACCCCCCGACCTCTGGGATCATCTGGCCAGATGACGAGGTGGACCTCTCCTCCCCGCGCCAGCGCGCCATTTGTCTCGTCATCGCCGTCACCGCCGTCATCATCGTCGCCGCCGGCCCGCGTCCTCCTCCTCCTCCTCTGTGGTGTCGCGGCGCCCTTTGCCCGGCCTCCAGCCCTTCCCTGGGCCACCTTGCCGGTCCGTGGAGTGGCCGCCGCCGCCGCTTCGCTTCCCGTCCCGGGGGCGACACTTTCCGTGCGCACGGCATCGCCGACGCCGCTTCCCACTGCTGTGACATCACTTTCTGCCGCAACGACGTTGGTTCCCGTCTCGGCGCCGCTGCTTCCTGCGTCGACGGCGTCACTGCCGGCGTCACTGCCGGCGTCACCTCCTGTCGCGGCGGCGCTGTTCCGCGGATTTCTACCACGCCGCACGTTGCCTCGGGCCTTGGCGACGTCACTTCCTGTCCTGGCGTTGCGTGGGGCGACGTCACTTCCTGTCTTGTCGTCGTGTGGGGCTGTGGCGACGTTACTTCCTGTCCTGTCGTGACATGGGGCTCTGGCGACGTCACTTCCTGTCTTGTCGTCGCGTGGGGCTGTGGCGACGTCACTTCCTGTCCTGGAGTCACATGGGGTTCTGGCGACGTCACTTCCTGTCTTGTCGTCACGTGGGGCTGTGGCGACGTCACTTCCTGCCCCTCCGCTTGACTCGACTGCCACTGCCGCCGATGTTGCCGTCGCTGCTTTCTGCTTGGCTCGGGTTTTCCGATCCATGCTGCTGGATATGGGGACATCCTGTAAAACAAAGAGCATAAATCATGCTATCTGCCATTCAACTTATCCGCTAATTTCACAATTGCACAATCCCCTTATCCGCTATTCTATTTACTGCCCTATCCTCATCCGCCATTCAACTTATTTCTATGCAATTTTCCTCTTTTATCCTTTATACTATACAGGAGGTCATGGGTTAGATCCCGTCCCTGACGCCTGCTGCCGTATATGTGGAGTTTGCGTCTCTCTCTCCCCGTGGTCGCTCACTCACCTCCACCACCCGTCCAACCTGCTCTGTGGCGTCATCCTCTGAACTGGCGACCTTTGACCTCCCGGCTGCTGTCCTCCTTTGGCCAATCCTACGAGTGCTGGGCGAGGGGTGACCTGGGGATGGCAAAGACATAGACGACCAGTGTGGCCTACACAGGTTGCTGGGGCAAGTGCTGTTAGCGAGCACCCACGAATTTGGGTCGCCGGGTTTGTAGCGTGGTACACCAACCACTGAACCACCGCTCCCCCCACCCCCAATACACACAGATACAAAGATCCCCAGTACAGCCTTAACAGACTGTAGGGCCAAGTGCTGTTAGCGAGTAGCAGCAGCAGCACCTGTGAAGGCCGGCACTGTGGCACATGAGGAGGTGTTTACACATCGCCCCAGGTACTCATTGGAGGCTGAGTCGACCTAGGGGAGGTCCAGGACCGAATCAGATAATCGTCACTGGTGTTTGCCGTAAGCGGGAATCGAATCCGGGTCACCAGGTTCGTAGCGCAGCGTAGCGCTAACCACCACACTACCGCTCCCCACAGAGGCACACACACAGACTTACAGATAATCCGCGTACGATACGTACACCCACCTGGATTAACGTCTCTTTGGTTCGATGCTTCAGCCAGAGGTTCAACGGTCCCAGCAGCTTCCACATGAGCACCTTCCTCCTCCTCCTCCTCCCCGTGATCCTCCGGAAGCTCGGCACCCGTCACCTTGGCCAGTCGCTTCATCACCACCGTCAAACTCCGCTGGCGTCTCGACCTCGGCGGCTCTGGTTGTGTTCCCGGTTCTGGCGGCGGTGCGGCCGTGCCGCCCCTCTTGGCGGTCGCGGGCTTCCTGCCGCCTCGTCCCGCGCTCGGAGTCCTGGCGGAACGCCGTGGCGCATTTCTCCCCGCGGGCGACGAAGGCTCGGCCGACGATCCACCGTCGGCGCTGCCACCGCCGCCGTCACCGATGCCGCCGAGTCTCGCTTCCTCGGCGTCTCCCGAGCGCCCGCACTCTCCCCGCGGAGCGCCGTCTCCATCCTCCGCCGAACGCTTCCTCCCGAGTATCTTAGAACTTTCCGGACATTCCGTGCGGCGCTCTCGCGTTTCCTCTCCATCCTCCGACGGCGGATCTCCGCCATCTCTCGCCTCTCCCGGCGACTCTCTCTCGCCCGTCGACGCCTTTCCGACCTTCTTCAGAGTTTCCGGGCGATCAGGTTCGGCGGCTCGAGCGGCCTCCTCAACCCCCGCCATCAGCTCGTCGCGCCCCGTGCCCTCGACCGGAGCCACCCAAGTCTCCGACCCGAACAAGTCGCCTTTAGTCTTCGCCGAGGGCCTTTCTAGTTTCTTCGGAGCTTCCGGGCGTCTGGCGTCTGGGTGCCGCGTCTCCGCCCCGACCGCCGTCGACGGGACGTCGGAGTTCCCCTTCGCCTCTCCGGAGGCCGCCGCCGTTTCCAAGTCATTCCGCTTCCTTGCCGACTTCCTTCCGGGTTTCTTCGAAGTTCCCGGGGGTTCGACCTCGGGGGGCAGCCGTGTCTCTCCCTCGACGACCGCCGCTGCCGCCGCTTCATGCGCTCCGCCCGTCGCGGAGCCCCCCGCCGTTTCGCGCTCTCGCGGGACGCCTGTCTTGCCCGACGACTTCCCTCCAAGGCGTCCTCCTCGCTTCGAAGACGACGGGATCCCCGGTGGCAATGATCCGGCCGTATTATTCTCCGCTGCTGGCGGTACCTCTTCTCCGTTGCCCGCAGGAGTCGGTGGCACGGCGGTTTGCGGCGGCGGCGGGGAGGCACCCTGCCTCTCGGTCGGCTTCTCTACGGCGTCGCCGGTTTCCGTCGACGCGCTTCGCGGGCCGAGCAAAGCGGCGTCCGTCAGCGTGGACGCCCCCTCGCGCCCGCGATCTTCCCCGCCGGCCGACGGGCACCCGGCCGCGGTGCCTGACAGAGAATCTTCGTTCTCAGTCGCAGTCTTTTCACCGTCTCCATCAGCCTTCGGATCTTCCGCAGGCCTTTCAGTTGTCAGGGAAAGCGTCTTAGCCGTGGTTTCCCCCGACACTCCTCCTCCTGCCCCGGCTTCTCGTCCCCCCTCTGAACTTCCCGCGGCGGGGTCCGTCGACTGCCCGCCGGTGTCGCAGCGAAGCGGCTCGTCACCTCCCGTCGGTTCAACTTCACGCGACTCTGCCGGTATCTCGGCGTCCAAGTCGATCGTCTCGTCGTCGTCAGAGCTTGCGGTCTCAACACCCTCGGGATTTCCCGTGGTCGAGGCCGAGTTCACGCCTTCCGCGTTCATCAAACCGCCACCTGCATCCGTCTCCTTCTCTCCGCGGTCTCTCTTCTCCACCAGCGCCGCCGCCGCCGCGCCGTCTCCACCGTCTCTAAGATTCGCCGGGCCACCAGAATCTCCGCCGAGCGATCCGCCACCTTCGGCCTCCTCCGTCGACGGCGTGCCGACGTCTCCCGCTTCCTTGGAAGCGCGCGGGAGTTCGCCCTGCGGACCGAGCGTCTCATCTGCCGCCTCCAACGCCGCCTCCCCGCCCACCTCCTCCTCCCCCACGCCTCGGCCGCCCCTCGCCCCCGAAGGCGGCACCTCCACCGAGACTTCCGCCCTCGACCTCCGGCTTTTGGACAGGCGCCCTCTGCTCGCTCGGCGCGCCGACGCCGTCGCCACCTCCCAACCGCCGCTAGTGCCCGGCGAAATCTCGCGGTCGTTACCGACGCCGAATAACCGCTCCACGGGCTGCGTGGGCTCGCAGTCGTCAAAGTGGCAGGCGTCGGTGGCGGGAGACACGGCAGCTGTTTCTTGCCGTTTGTTGCCGACGTACTGCTCCATCGGCTGCGTCTCGTCGAGGGACGACGATGATGATGACGGGGATGTTTCTGATGCCATTGGCAGTGCTGATGATGTTGATGGTGGTGATGCTGATGATGGCGGGGGATGGGATGGGGAGCCTGGATGGGTTTTGTGGGTGGGAACGTTGGTAGGCCGTGTAAGGGTGGTGGATATCGTTCCACAGTGGGTGTATGTGTGCGTGTGTGAATGTGTATGTTGAGGTGTGTGTGTGTGTGTGTTTACGCGTGTGTGTGTTAGTATGTTGGGGTGTGTGTGTGTGTGTGTGGAGGCACAGATAGGGTATTAGTTGCAGAAATTTAAGTTTGAGAGTAATTACTTTATACTCCGACACAGACAGTACGAGTTTATAAAAGACACCCAGACCCAGGGCTCGAACCCAGTTTCTTAACGCTTCTGGGTGAGCATCTCCAACACGGCCATCATGAATCAAACATGGCCATTATGAATCAAACAAGGCCATTGTGAACCTGACACAGCCATGATGAACCCCCTAAAGATGCCGCAATGGCAAGATGTTAACTTCGATCCCGACCCTGACGCCTGCTGCTGCTGTATATTTAGAGTTTGCGTCTCTCTCTCATCATCATCACGGTGGCTAGGAGATGTTAACTGCCTCGCCTGGTAGGCAGGAGGTCGTGGGTTCGATCCCGACCCTGACGCCTGCTGCTGTATATTTGGAGTTTGCATGACTCTCCCCGTGTTCGCGGGGATTTTTCTCCGGGTCCTCTGGTTTTTCCCTTCCCATTTGGAATCAACGTCACGCGTTTAGAGTATTTGTCTGCTGTAAATGTGCGATAAGCCGCTTCGTTGCGCTACCATTTGTGGCCAGATCGCTTCTGAAGAAGAGCTATATAGCTTAGTGGGCCCTTACCTGGTCAAATAAAAGTAGTTTAGTTTAGTTTTTAGTTCGCCTAAGACACCCAGATGCAGGGTTTCGAACCCAAGAATTCAACAGTACAACCTCAGCAATGTCTCTGACATGGCCATTATGAACCCCCAACAACAACAACAACCGCCATTCACCACTAAGTGGTGGTGATGTCACCACAGCGCTTGTGCCAGGCTATATGCACTTTAAGGCCATGTGAAGTGTCGAACGCCCGCTAGCAGGTCACGGGACTGACCCAGGTGCCATGGGTTGACTGACTGAGATGACTGGCCGATGCATCACCTGTGCCCCCTACTGTGCCCCCTACTGTGCCAATTTGCTGTATTTTATCCACCCGGCGCTCCGCTCGTTGTTGTGAGCGTCACTCCTCTGCCCTCCGCTGTTGCTGGAGGGCGACTGCCTCCAACTGCCCAGTAGCAGCGTCCTTCACGAGCCTCCTCCACAGACAGAGAGACACACACCAAGGAGTTTGTCCATGTACCTGTGCCGCAGGGCTGCGTGGAAGAGTTTGAAGAGTTGGGAAAGAGCGAGGTCCAATGACTTTGCTTGGGATAGACGTACGCCTGCGTCTCCACCTGCAACAAAGACAAAGATCCCCCACGTAGCCTTAACAGACTGTTGGGCCAAGTGCGGTTAGTGAGCAGGACCTATGCAGGCCGGCACTGCGGTACACGAGGGGGAGGGTGGCCAGCACCATGCCTGGCCAACTTTGTCTCCCCAGTGGCGATGTTTACCCCACACCGCACCAGGTACTCATTTGACGCCAAGTCGACCTAGGGGAGGCCCAGGACCGGTTAAGATAATTGTCACTGAATTTTGGCCGTCACTGGGTTCGTAGCACTAACCGCTACGCCATCAACACACACACACATGTACGCATCAGCCACAGCAATCACAGCACCAACAGCGGAAAAATGCCAACTTTCATAATAATCCACAATACAGGTTTTGGGTGAGATCACGTAAATATAAATGTGTCGTTAACCCCGCCCGCCACCACCCAACTAGAGAAGTTTGTCACGTAAACAAATCGTGCCAATTACTTACTGGTTCAGCACGCCGGAAAGTAAAACCCACTACAACATTTACAATTCCAGTACCGTGACGTTTTGCCAGTACAGGTAGTCCTTACTTAATAACAACTCCGATCATTTTTCATTGCTGGAGGGGCAGAAGTCGCAAACAGGTTTTGATTCCTTACCGGTACCCGTACCCGGCCACACCAGGGTCGCAAATGGGTACCCGTACCCTACCCGTACCCGTACTCTACCCGAAATGAGTGACAAACGGTTACTCACCAGTGACTCACGGCCTACCCATACCCGTACCCGGCCGCACCAGGGTCGCAAAAGGCTACCCGTACCCGTACCCAGCTGGGTACGGGTACCCATTTGCGACCCTACCCAGCCGGGTACGGGTAGCCGGGTATCGGGTACCCGGTTGCGACCTCTGTGGAGGGGTTGCCCCCCCTCCTTGAAAATCCTGGCTCCATCATTGGTCGTGGGTCAGAACCCAACCCTGGCACCAATATATTTGAAATTTGTGGTGTCTTTCTCTCTCTCTCTCCCCGTGATCTCGTGGATTTTTCTCCGGGCCCTCCGGTTTTCCCCTCCACATCTAGACTCAACAGCACGCGTTTAGAGTATTTGGCTGCTATAAATTTCCACGTGATAAGCCACTTCGTTGAGCGATCATTTGAGCTACGTAGCTCAGTGGGGTCCTTACAACTGGTAAAATTAAAATAGTAAAAATTGGTGGAATGGTGAAAGGGTCACTGTGAGATCATAGGACAGACCCAGGTGACTGGCAGATGCACCAACACCATCGCTGACCGTGACAGCTCGCATAATGCACATTCAAGATGAAGACCCACCAATGTAGCTCACTGAAGCTGCCGGGGCGAGCGCTGTTAGCGAGCGGCACCTACTAACGCCAGCACACAGCGCAACGAGGGGGTGGGTGGCCAACGCCAGGCCCGAGCGCCTTTCTCTCCCCGAGTGGCGATGTCGCACACACACACACACCTCATCGATGCAGGGGAAATGCTGAGTCGGCATGTCTGAGATGCTCTGAGGAGAGGACTCCTGGTGCAGCACTGCCCCCAGTTCTGCTTCTAGCCCTGCCTCTACTCGGGCTCCCGGCTGGCGGATCCATCCACCTGCAGCAACAGAACAACCCACACAGAGTGACGTCGTGCGAGCGAGTGGTCAGCGCGCTGTGCTACGAATCTGATTCCCGCTCACGGGAGATTATCTGAACCGGTCCTGGGCCTTCCCTAGGTCGACTCAGCCTCAAATGAGTACCTGGTGGGGGGTGTAAACATCGCCACTGGGGAGACAAAGGCCGTGAGCGGGAATTGAACTCGGGACGCTGGATACGTAGCGCAGCAAGCTGTTGTACGCACTCATTCAAGACCTTACAAACTCCACTCACTCATTCTGTAGAACAGGGGGAGATCATACAAACTCCACTCACTCACTCTGTAGAACAGGGGGAGATCATACAAACTCCACTCACTCACTCTGTAGAACAGGGGTAAATCATACAAACTCCACTCACTCACTCTATAGAACAGGGGGAGATCATACAAACTCCACTCACTCACTCTATAGAACAGGGGGAGATCATACAAACTCCACTCACTCACTCTATAGAACAGGGGGAGATCATACAAACTCCACTCACTCTCGCTCTGCAAAACAGGGGGAGATCATACAAACTCAACTCACTCTGTAGAACAGGGGGAGATCACACAAACTCCACTCACTCACTCTGTAGAACAGGGGGAGATCATACAAACTCCACTCACTCACTCTGTAGAACAGGGGGAGATCATACAAACTCCACTCACTCACTCTGTAGAACACGGGGAGATCACACAAACTACACACACTCACTCTGTAGAACAGGGGGAGTTCACACTCACTCTCGCTCTGCCAAGCAAGGGGGAGAATCATACAAAGTTGCCCCAGTCGGGTATCGAACCCAGGCTGGGTGGTGTGTGGAGTTGGGCGATGTGTGGGGTCTCACCCAGCAAGTGAACATCATCTTCGCTGTCGTCATCTTGATCCGTGTCCTCAGGACTTGCAGCACCAGCAGCACCAGCAATAGCTTGAGCCACTGAATCGTCATCCCAGATACAAAGACAAAGATCCCCCCGTGTAGCCTTCAGCATAATGTTGGGGCAAGTGCTGTTAGCGAGTAGCAGCACCACCGATTGAAGGTCCGGCACGATGCGGTGGGTGGCCACCACTTACCACGCCCGGCCGCCTTTGTATCCCCAGTGGCCACGTGATGATGGTGGTGATGGTGATGAGTCACTGGGTTGAGTTAGAATTTTTGTTGGCTATGTCGCTTCTTCAAATCATTTAGTCTATGGCTCTCTGAGTGAGTCTATGGCTCTCTGAGCGAGTCTATGGCTCTCTGAGTGAGTCTATGGCTCTCTGAGTGAGTCTATGACTCTCTGTGTGAGTCTATGGCTCTCTGAGTGAGTCTATGGCTCTCTGAGTGAGTCTATGGCTCTCTGAGTGAGTCTATGGCTTCCTGAGCAAGTCTATGGCTCTCTGAGTGAGTCTATGGCTTCCCGAGCAAGTCTATGGCTCTCTGAGTGAGTCTATGGCTCTCTGTGTGAGTCTATGGCTCTCTGTGTGAGTCCATGACTCTCTGAGCGAGTCTATGACTCTCTGAGCGAGTCTATGACTCTCTGATCGAGTCGATGGCTCTCTGAGCGAGTCTATGAGTCCCCACCGTAATCCCAGTGGCTGTGCGGCTGAAACCTGGACTGGCTCTCAGCAGCGCCGGCTCACAGGCGTCTCTCCCCTCCCAGTGCCACCCGGCCGCCTCTCCCCAGAAGCGCGTTCACAACCAGCAGGCGCCTTACCTTTGCCGCCACCGCCACCACCACCGCCGTCACCACCGCCACCGCTGCCACCACCACCGCCGTCACCACCACCACCACTGCCACCGCCACCGCCGCCACCGCCACCGCCGCCGTCACCACCATCTCCAGCATCCTCTTCAATGTCCGTGTCGCTGTTCATGTGAAACCCTGAGGCTTGTTGAGGGAGTTTCGCTGTCAATTTCACGGATTCACCTTCGTCAGCTTTGCAACCTCCTCCTCCTTCTCCCCCAACTCCTTGCTCCACCTCCAAATCCTCAATATCAGTCTCACTTCCCGAACTCTGCAACTCTTGCTGCTGCTGCTGCTGCTGCTGATGGTGGCGGTGGCCAGGAGTGACGTCCAAGTCTTGGTCCGACCTCCTGGCGAGGTTCGCCTGGGGTCGTCTCAAGGGGATTGGCTGAGATGCCGTTTGGTCTGTGGAACGTGACGGCGATAACGATCAAGGCTGGTTCCTGATGAAGCTGCCCGACCCTCCCACCCCCCCAGACCCGCCCCTACCCCCCCACACCCCCCCCACACTCCCCCCACACCCACCCCTACCCTCACACCCACCCCCCCACACCCCCCCACACCCGCCCCTACCCCCACACCCCCCCCACACTCCCCCCACACCCACCCCTACCCTCACACCCACCCCCCCCACACCCGCCCCTACCCCCACACCCCCCCCACACCCGCCCCTACCCCCGCACCCCCCCCACACCCGCCTCTACCCCCGCACCCCCCCCCAGACCCGCCCCTACCCCCACACCCCCCCCAGACACGCCCCTACCCCCACACCGTCC